>NC_051218.1:40749199-40999199 GCF_015220715.1 Pygocentrus nattereri | reverse complement strand
TTAATGACAGGAAAACATCTCTCAGGAAATAATCCTGGCTTTAGAACTTACTCTTAAACTGCCATTAAGAAAATAAACATGCAATATGTTGGTGGACGACAACGACAGGACATCCAAGTTCAAAATCCCTCACAACACAGCCAAGCGCCTGCAGGGATGGATGCTAATGCTAAAGCTAACAGGTCCCAAGGGGAGGCCTGTTTTAATCTGGGGCCGCTGTATTGCTCTGCTGCAGGAATGTAGGCCATTATGCTAATGAGGGGCCTGAGACACCGTCATCGCCCTGGGGGCCTAAACCGAGCTCAGTCAGCTCTCCCACACGTCAGCCCAAACCGTGTATTTGTCATATGGCCGGTTTAGTGCAGCACACATGTTTTCTGTCACCTAGCACTCTGCTCCAGGTGAGCAGAAGAGAGGAATATAGTTTACCAAGGGAACGAAATTATTTGCTTAGTGTTATGAGGCTGCCAGATTTGCCCGCTGAGAGACCGTTAGAGTCGTTTGAGCTGTTTGATCATTTATCAGACTCGCTGCTTTTCCCGTAAACGTTGCACGCTAACGTCACCTGCCACTGGTTAAAACAAGCTTGGATTTCCTGTAAGAGTCCCCGCGCTGATCGCCTCGCGAGGGCCTTTTTAAATCTGAACGAACTCTCCCTTAGGCCCGACGTGCCTCTCGCTACGTTTTAAGACGCCGCGGCCTCTTCCTGGCAGCCTCCTCTCTCTATTCCTGCAAAGCATCCGCACGCCAATCCAGTTACTTTATCTCCTCCCTGTCTGCTTAGCGTCAAGCTCGGTCCTATTAGACAGATAAGGGCTTCCCTTGCATCTTTTAAAGGCAGGGGCTTTTCGCTGTTGATTTCTCGCATGCCAACTCAAATCATACTTACCGTCTTCTCTCTCTCTCTCTCTCTTTCTCTTTCCATCTCTCTCCCTCTCCCTCTCTCCCTCTCTGTCTCCCGGCAGTCATTACGAACAGGACCGATCAGCGCTGAAGAAGAAGGAGTGGGAGCGACGCACACAGGAAGTGCAGCAGGATGAAGATTTGTTCTCGACCGGCTTTAATCTGTTTGGGGAGCCGTACAAGGTAAGACCTCAGCCCAGGGGCCCAGTCACAGTTTGCACTTTCTCATCACACACAGGGGGCATCACCCCGGCAACGGGCTCCCGACTTGTTTAATATAAGAAAGTGGAAGGACGCAACGTGGCACTTTATTTATCTCACCACCTTCACTGTTTGACTCTTTCCAGTATTCACACCATCGCGCACGGATAAAAGTGTTGCTTTGAATTGGCACTTTAATAAAGCACATTATTTCCACACAGTTGTTGCAAAAAAAGTGAAACTAACAACAGTAATTATGTGGCTGAAATACATTTCATATAATTGGAGCCAGTGTACATATTTCAGTCAAGTATATGAATTATGTGAAGAATATGAAATAAACTCAAAGAGGCATTTTTTCAGTGCAGGGTTCTTGCAAGTCTGAGGCCCCTGTGATGTTCAGTATTAACTTGCAGTAGCTCCAAAAACTGTTCAGGAGAATATATATATATATATATATATATATATATATATATATATATATATATATATATATATATATATATATATATATGTTGTCAGAAGAAAACCTTGTATCTCCAAAGTGGTAACTTTACCAGAGAACGACAAACCTTCCTTACTTTTAATGTAAGTCAATGGAACCAGACTTTTTTCCAAGTCATTTTGGACTGTTTCCTTTGGTCCATTCATCCTGAAATTTACACACAATATAAAGAGCAAGAGGCATTTTCAAATTATTCCAGACACTGAAAAACATAAAAAAAAAAGATTTTCTGGTTTTCTTCCATCAGTAGCAATATACAAAACCTCATATATCCATTTTTGTCATTTTTAAAATTTATTTACATAATTTGAGAAGGTCAGTTGCCTTTTATGATATCTCTGAAAATACCACCAGAAATGACCCTGAAGTACATAGAAAAAATGATGTATCCATATACTTCTGTTGTAAGTTAAGAAGCTTCTTTCTTGTCCTATAAAGTTAAAGTAAAGGTTTTTGTCCCAACAGCAGTGATATGGTATATACATGTATATATACACACTGTAAAAGTTTATATTATGTTTAGTTGTCGATGCTTCTAATTTGAATTTTCTGTTAAATCTATTGCCGCTGTCCAAAGAAAGAAGTAGTAACTTTACACAAGAGGGCAAAACTTTACTTTTTATATAAGTCAATCTAAAGCAATTTTATTACAGGAGTATTTCTGTTGGACCATTCATCATTTTTCCACAGAGTAAAGGAGCACTGCTTCGATTAAATTTCAGAAAACTATGATACTTGATGTTTCTTGCTTTTTTATGCTGATGAAAAATAGCTTGTACCTTGTACTTTTGACTGCTAATTAAATAAATGATGGGTGGTTTCTGACTTCTGTGCAGTACTGTGTGTGTGTGTGTGTGTGTGTGTGTGTGTGTGTGTATATATATATATATATCTATGCATATATCATTTATATATATATATATATATATATATATATATATATATATATATATATGCATACTTTTTCATGTATTACAGTATTATCTGCATGTATCACAATGTTTGCCCAGTAAAAAACGAAGGAAGAAACAGCTTTTAGTGAGTATTACATTGAATAAAATTCCACCATTTCTGTGTCTTGAGATTACAGTGCAGCTTCATATGACTGCTTCTTTGTTTGCTTGTTTATTTATTTTTTAATGTAACATCCCACCATATGTCTGCAACTGTGGCTGAACATGCAGAAGCTATGAAGATCGTGACGTGTCACAGAGTTTGGCAAACGCATCAACAGTTCCTAGGCTTGTTTCCAGTTCCAGGCAGAAACACCTCCTGTACATCCACTCGTAATGTAATAATCCATATACCATTGACAAGACCGCGTGTGCACTGTTTTATTCAAAGACACAAGCGTGTTCATCGCTACGTCCTAAATTTACCAAGTGGCCTTGAGTAGGGGTAATGAGTGGTTTTCTTTGGATTGGCACCAGGCTTACACCTGAACCTGCTGTGTTGATAGCGAGTGAGTCGAGAAACAGTCATTAGGAGAAATGGCTACCAGAGGCCCATCCAGTAGTAGACCTTCGTCTGTGTTATTTTGTCAGAGGAGCACTTTCAGGAAAAATCTTGTCATGAACAGAGAAAAAAATCATTGTAGTGTCTGGATGCCTAACTAATCTTTTTGTATGATAGTTTTTATTCACGTTTGATTTAGAATGGTAACAGACAATGACCTCTGGCAGCCAGTGGCCCATTTTTAATCGTACCATTTTTGGCAGCTTGTATAGTGTGACTGTGGCTTTATTGTGTACCAGTGGAAGGGGCAGGTGATACATGGAGACTTTTTCATGTTGCATGACACATTTTGCAATATTTAAAAAAAGAGAGAGACAGGGCACTAACAGTGACACATTTAAAAACAATTAATTTTTTTTTATTCAAAAATTCATATCGATGTTGTCAGAAGAAAAGCTCATATCTCTAAAATGATAACTTGACAGGAAAAGAAAAAAAAAAAACTACTGTTAATATCAGTCAAAGGAAGGAACCAGACTTTTTCCAAGTCATTTTGGGTCATTTATTTTGGTCCATCCATCATGAAATTTACACAATTTATAAAGAGCAACAGGCATTTTCAAATTATGTAAAATTCTGTAAAATTCAAATTATGTAAAAAAAAAACAAACAGAAAAATGACTAAATACTAAACACAATATAACATGACTTACTCTGTTTATTCTTATAATGAACCCTGCAGTTGGTCAGTAGCCACGTTTACATGCAGCCTAATAATCTGACTAATAGGTTAATTGGAATAGAATACGTCCATGTAAACATCTCAATCGGAATACAATTTCTATCCGATTAAACGAGGTGGGTAAACCTCTAAATAATCTGTTAAATAGAAGAATAATATCCGTATAAACGCCTGAATCAAATTGCATTCTAATCGGAACGTGTAAGTATGTTCTGCGCATGCGCCTCGCATCATAGAGAGAGGCTTATAACGTTCAACATGACGGAGCAGAAACTGGTCTGCAGAGGAGACGAAGTTTATGCTCTGATCTTTAAAAGTCGGCAGTGGTACAGACGTCCAGCTTATGGGTCTCAGAACACGTCTTCCTCTCACCGCTTCCTTTATAAGTGCATGTGAAGGACGTTTTTCAGAGTCTGACGTCAGTTTAAAGCAATTAAAAACACAAGCGCATCAACGGGAAACTCACCTCACTCTGACTGGACCTGATGTTCGCTGTCATGGTAACGTTTACTCTAAGCGCTGCTCCACACATGTCATTCTGCATCGGATTACTTGTAGTGGGCATGTAAACAAAGATTTCAATCAGACAGTTGAGTAGAGTGAGCATATAAACACCTCAGTCTGAATCTGTAATCCGATTGTATTCAGTCGGACCGGCAGTAATCTTTGCATGTGAACACAGCCAGTGAATTGATGATCCACAATATACTCAGAAAATTAGCGTATTGTTGCCCCAATAACGATCAATTCCAAAATCAATTTTTAGCATGTATTAGTCTTCTAGAGTCGATTAGTTTTCCTGCCTTCTGCCCAGTGACTGCCAGGACAGGCTCCAGCTCCCCCTGCAACCCAGGAGGATGAGTGACTCAGAAAGTGTGTGTGTGTGTGTGTGTGTGAGTTTCTTTCCTGTGGTAGAGGTTTGATATGTACAGTAGGTGTAAAGAGGCCATGTTCAACATTTTGTGTTGGTTAAGATTGTTGATTCCATTGAGTTGCAATAGGGGGTCTGAGGTGGGGTGCAGTTTAATATTTCGTTGAGCTGGTTTCAACATTTATGGTTCAGGTTTCTGTGTCTGGTCATTGCAATATGACATAAGCACTGGGCTCCTCACAGCAGAAATAATTAGGTATAGAGACTTTGTCTCAGAGACTCAGTATTGAAGGCAAGACACATAGAAGACCAATACCACCCAACACCAATGGCTACAGTGCCTAGGCCAGTGCTTCCAAACTTGGTCCTTAGAGCCCCCAAGACAGTCCATATTTTTCCTTCATGACTGTGTGAGTTTAACTGGCGCAAAGATGTTGACTGTCTGGGGGGCCCTGAATACTGGGTTGGGAACCACTGGTCTAGGACATTGGATTAGATTTAAATATTGGCAATTAATATTATTAGCATTCATGTTTTTAAAAACGTGTTTCACAGAACACAAAGTGAGATGTTCAAATCTGACTAGGGACCAAACAATAGATCAAAAGGCCGGTTATATTGGCTGATGTTGTGCTCCTATGTATGTATCGGAATCTGTAAAGTTCCCACTGACAAAGCAGTGCTAATTAGTGGCTTTTCTTTATTTTAAAGAATCTCTGACGTGACAAAGAATTCACTTTTGAGCATTTAATTTAGTCTCATTTGTGTGCCTATCTTGCAGGCTGTTGAAGTGATATCACGTCTGTCATTGCAATACAGGCTTAACTTGTAAATTTGAGCACAAAATGCTTCATGGTTAAAATAAAACATGTAAAATCTGTCCAAACCTAACTTGTAATAACAGGTTGTAACTCCAAAAACAAACTTTCTGTTCTTAGTTGACAAATGATAATCAGTAAAACCCTGTACAACTGAAACTACTGGCATGCAAAATTAACTAAAATAACCAATTTTAATACAATATCAGTGGATATTGTAAATTATCCAAACTTTTAGCTGCTTAAACTGCAATCAGGAAAATATTTTCATGTTATGGTCATGCACGCTGCGAAGGCTGAATTCAGCGAGGCAGTTGTGAGGATCTCCAGGGGCCGCCAGCTCCTCTCTTTCCCTCCCATCCCTCTGTTCTTTGATCTGTGTCCTCAGCCAGCAGTTAACAGGTGACAAGAGCAATCTTTCCAGAGAACGCATGTGAAGGGGTAGTCAAAGCACCGTCGATATGGAGGTCTGGTGTCGCTCAGGGGCTGTGAAGCAGGATCAATGCTTCAGCTTTCCGGGAGGGCCTCGACTTCTCTCTGTTCCCCGGGCAGTCAATGGCTCAAGAACTATCTCTCAGCCAGAAGTGGCATCACATTTCGGGTCATCAGCCAAAGATGTGCCACTTTAAGTTCCTCCAGTTACTCTTTCCTTGATTGTTTTGCCCGTTATGCTTCTGCGATCTTGTCACGTTAAGCGATTTATGCTGTTTTGTGACAGGTTATGACAACACTTTGCTCGTTTGATCATACGCTGTCAAGAAATTGACAAAAAGCATCCAATTCACACTTTGGCATCGCTTAACATTTCATTTAAGCTGACTGATTCTGGTAGCGTTGCATGTAAACCATATCGCATGCTACTTTCACAGATGATTGCAAAGCATCTCACATATGGAGCACACATGGCTCACCAAAGATTTAGGAGACAGGATGAACACTTCCAAACATATGTCTCCATGTATATTCTCAGTCTCTGTCAAAGGATCAAGTGTAATAGATAGAGACATGAAACGAGGTTTGTGATTAAGCTGTGTTCTTGCACCAAGGGGAACATCACTTTTGGTTCACTTGCAAAGCTAATTCGGTCATAAACTGCGCTCAGACACCACAGTGAGTCTGTAAACTGCAACTTTGAAGCATGGCTTTCAAAGAAAGATGGCCTGAAACTGCTGCTTCCCACGGAGTGGCCGTTGCAGAGCGATGCAGCGGTGCTCTCTCTTTGAAGACTAATTACAGTCCTCCCAAGACAAGACGCACTCTCCCCCTCATTTCTAGTTACTTTCTTTTCTCCCTCTCGCTCTCTCTCTCTCTCGCTCTTTATTTTTACTCTGTCTCATCAGCCCCACACATCATTTATCTTCATCTGGGTGCAGGCTCTTCCTCTTAGCTTCTGGAATTATTTGTCCCACCATCACAGCGTTCCACTTAAAAACAACCCGGACCCCATACATGTGCTTACCACTGCTAAAATTGGGTCACCATTCATATCGAGCGGAAAGTAGTATCGGAAGCTTTTATTTAGAGTTTGAATTTAAGCATTATTAGAGATGCACTGAGACCACTGTTTACCTTCCGATATCAATGTTTGATCTATCTGACCAAGCGACTTAATAGGTGTCTGTAAATCTTATAAATCTAATAAAAACATGTTTGTTTCTTTTAATGCTTGCAAGTATCACTCTGTAGCTCACATATCCATCAGAAATTGCTTCATGGTTTCAGAATTCTCTATTAGGAGTGTGCATTCCGACTAATTTGGGTAACTGAGTGTTCATGAACGGATTCACAATTAACCACAGAGAAGGAAAATAATGCTAATAAAAGGAAGTGGAAAAGCAATATATGACTGTAGGCTTAACTTTTTAGGTGACAGCGCTGGTGTTGCACAAAAAGTCTAGCAGTGTGCAGAGGGCCGGGTTCTATTACTCAGCTTAGTGCTGTTGCACATAGAGTAAAACTATCATGATTGCTGGACTGTTTATATTGGATTGTATCCCACGATGAAATGTAAAGAATACATGAATAGGGATGTCAGTATTCTGACACCTTGAACATTTAACCGAGTATCCATGTACATCCCTTTTCTCGTTTGCTGATATCAGTGCTGTGTTTGAGTGCCAGCTTTGGTGCAAATGCAGCATCAGCATCAATGTAATGTTAAGCATGATTGAGTGCAGTTAAACATTTGAACTCTTTGTTTTACCTGTCTTAGAGCTTTAAAATATAAAAAATAAACGTAGTTCTAGATTATGGCCGAACCACATTTGCCCAAAGTACACATTTCAGTTTTCTGAAGGGCTAGCAGTTTATCACTGTTGTTTTTCCAGCATTTCACAGCAAAATAAAAAGAATTTTTCTCGTTTCAGCGAAAGAATCCCTACAGTGGACCCAAAAAGTATTGAGAAATTGGAAAAGTTTGTTGTGTTAGGAAACAAAATGTCAAACCAAATGGCATTTATATTAAAGAGCCTGTTCTAAGACTGTAATTTTCTTTTTTGGCAAAGATTCTCACAAAAGCAGGCAGATTGTTATCATTTCAGAAATTTCTGAAATGAGTTCTGCATCTAAAAAGCCTTTAGACATTTTTTTTCAGTTCATGATCCTATCAGTCAATACAAGCTCACGGACACCACTGTAAGAAAAACAGGCCCCAGATTTTGATGTTTCCAACTCTATATATTGCATTAGCTGTAGTGCAGTCTGTTTGAAATTCTTCTGCAGGTGTTCTCCTCTCAGGTTCTACCATCAGATGGATGTTGTGCTAGAAGTGTTTTTCTCTGAAGCAAACGGCATTTTGTTAAATACCCAAAAGAACTTTATTAAAAATGTATAGATGGTTAAGTTGTTACCAGGTGTGTCCAAATACTATCTGAGGCCACTGTACCACCAGCCAGTATTCAAAGTTCTGTCAGTGAAAGCTGAAGCAGGGGCTTGGTGCGTTCTGAGTGAGTTGTACGCTATTGTCCCTGCCCTTGCTCACGCTGTCCTACAGGAATGTGCTGCGCTAGCATTCCACCGAGCAGCTGTGGACTTGCGTCACCCATTCTGAGCCACACGCTCAGCTTTGAACCCCTCACCATTCAGTGGGCTGTGCCACGTCCTGTCAAAAGTGAGAGGGATTTGGAGAGGAAAGAGCTTTGCTGAGCCGTAGCAATGTGACGACGGCGCCAGACTTGGGCTTTGTGTTAGCGTCTTAGCGCTGAAGAGGTAACGGCATTTGAAAGATCTGCGAGGGGGGAAAAAAGGCACCATGTAAATCCTGCAATGATCCCAAAATGGGAACCGAAAATATGTGCTGTTCAAATACGAGCCATTCTCACATGAATGATTTCTACGGAAAAGTGACTCATCCTGAGTGTTTAACAGCTTCTGTCTGGATTTCTCTAAATTGGGCGTTAATAGTGTCACCGAGAGACTCCTGTTATAGGACAGCAGGAAGTGCGCACTTCTTACTTATTCCCTCGCCAACCAACACCCCCCTATCAACCCCCCACCACTCTCCACTCATCTAAGGCTGCTATTAGCTAATCCCTCTAAATCCTGTTTAATGGAACTGTGCCGTTAACGTTATTTGGGACTAATTTACTGGTTGCCGGACCGCCTGGCACCTTCAAAGCTGCCGTGCCCCAAGCTAATGCCCCTCCACCTCGGACAGAGTTGGCTCCAGGGGTCCACGTTCCCATCCTCGCCCACGTTCCTCCACTGCCTTGCCGCCCTGGTGGACGCACTCTTTGGCCAGCAGAGGATAAAAAAAAGGCCTCTCAACCAGCCAAGGTCAGCGCTCTGGAGTCAGTCCAACACTTCTCTTCCACTCCAGTCACTAAGAGACTGTGTGTAATTTTTTTTTCCCCCGTTTTCACCCTGAAGGCAAATATTCCCAAATTAGCCTCCACCACAAGCGACTTGCTGAGTCAAGAGCCACAGAGTAAATGAGCAGAAGTCTGCCTATTCATTCCCATACAATGCCTTGTTTTTGTCTGTCTTCTCACATATTCTGGAGCTTTTTCGTCACCCTGGTTTATGTTTTATGCATGTGTGTGTGTAGCTGAGAATAACTGAAGCAAGTCAGTGGGTTGAGTTTAATTTATTCAGTCCAACATTTGGTCTCTGGAGAGCTGTGAAGGCGTGTTTGAGAGACAAGTCCAGATTTAGCCACACTTTATAGTGACTGCTGTTATGGCTGTCACGCTCTATCAACAGGTGTGCTATTGACTGCTATTTATTCCAAATTACAGAGATATTGGAGGTTGTGAAGTGTCCATTTAATGTATAATACATGACAATGTATAATCACAGGGATCAACTGCCGATAGTAAATGTAGACTTGACATTATAAACGAGTTTCATTGTTCATTAAAAATTCATACATTTTCTTCTCTGATTCTCAAGGATCTCTATCTGTATTGTACACCACTTATAATAACACATATTAGACCATCAGGCCACAGACCCTGACACGAGTGACAACAACAAAGCCACAATGTTCCCATTGCAGTACAGCAGCGATGTCTGTGCTTGTTGGGGAAGTTGACACAGTTTGCACAGGCTGTATGAATCTTTCCATTTTTATTTTAAATTTTATGAGAATGTGACATTTTACAATGAATTGAAATGGCATGTTTTAAGAGCGCACTGAAGTTTCAAGCACTGAAAATGGCCAAAAGCAACATTTTAGGTTGACCAAAAGCCAAAAAACCGAAAAAAAAAAAAACCCAAAATATTTAATAGTTCTTGTGTCACCAGTGCTGGTCAGTGCAGACACGTTCAAACAGTTTGTGTGGCAGCGGATCAACAGTCAGTGGCATGGAACAGTTTTCCAGTTTCTATGAGGAACATTAGACGATCCTTTTGTAATGGCTTTTCATGCTAAGTATGAAGAGGGGATACAACACCCACAAACCTCTCCACTACAGGCTGTGCCAGCTGTACGTAACATTTAAACACAACATCTTGCTTGATAGGTAGAACACAGCAAAACAACGGGAGCAGAAAGGGTTCTGTGAGCGCGACAGTGCCATCTGTGGTCACAAATAATGGAATTAATTACGTTGAATGACAAGCCACTCTGTTGTTGGGGACCCTGGAATTCATATGCTTCAGTTTTGTATTTTTCTCTAATTTAAACCAAACATTTTTTTTTACAAATAATATTATCAGCATAACAATCTGACTCAACAGTAGAATCTTTGAAATATTTACATGAATTTACATTTGCTGATTTTTTTTTTTTTTTGTGAGCATATCATGTATATCATCAGTACTTAAAAAACATTGATGAACTCCACGTTTCATTACAAAGACAACATAAATAGTCCTATTTACTTGGATTTAGTGCAGTGCAGTATGTAAAGGAATATGAATAAAAATATTCATAGTTATGATTTTTTCGAGGGGCACAACTGGTTGTTTTTCATCTGTTCCAACATATCAAACCTCATGATTAATTCCATCTGTCGTGAAAATATCTTGAGATATTGTGATGTTACATTTTTGCCGTGTCGCCCACCCTTACTGTTGTATGCTGCTGTTGTATTTACATCGTTAAACAGTTGTAAAATACGTAACTAAAATGTTCTGATGTAATAAGAGGATTAATATTGACGTACACTTAGGTACCCATTTTGCTTTTGAAGTCTCAAGCCATTAACTTATACCTCCACAGTTTGAGCGTCAAGTCAAAACATAAACAGTCTTGGCATTTCCAAAGAAGACATTCTGAAAGCTTTTTGATGCAGTGCGATAGGACATTTGAAAGCTTGCTTGCTGTTAGGACAAGGTGTAAGTATGGGAAAAAAGAACTGTAGTCATCTGAGAATAATGCCGTTCTTTCAGAACACAGACCCATTAAAGGAAATTCTTGATTACCTTACAGGCATTTCACAACACATGCATATCCTTTCTTCGTCTGCCTGGCTGTAACCAGCTCTCTATTGATTTGCGATGATGTGTGCTTGGAGTTTGCTCATTTGAGCCGGCATCGATCCCTCATCTGGAAGCATTAATGGCTGTGTAGGCCACTGCTGCTTTCTGTTCCTCTCCCCATGTGATCCGGAGACGGGCGTCCAAAGGCAGAAGTATTGAACCGTCGCCAAGACACCTTTTTCCAACAGTTCTGTTCCTTCAGCAAAGAATGTTTGCTATGCGAGCTTCACTATTGAAATAGTGTGAGGTTTCATTCCTCTCTGATGGAGATCTTGGGGTATTGGCACCTTCATTACCATTTCAGTTGTTGGTCTTTGGGCCTGAGGGCAAAAACCCCAAGAGCCTGTGGCAGACCAACACAAGGCCCTTTTGTAAACACTGCCAATGTCTTGTCAAGGAGAGGCAGGCTGAATGCTTCACACACACTCATGCACGCTCACACTGTTATCCATCATTCTCCTAGCAGGCTGAGCTCAGGATATTGCCATACGCATAGATTCTGCAGCAACAAGCTGGTCTCATAGCCAGAAAGTGATTTTGACTTTAAAAGCGAATATGAAGTACCGTGCATCAGCGCATTGCTCAACTGCAGCAGCGGAGTAGGACGTGAAATAACTGTGAAAACCGATGTTTCAATCTTTAGTCATAAAGCTCATCTTATGAAATGACGTCTTTCACAGAAACACAATTTAGAAAGCGGAATTTCGCAGGCTAGATATTTCAGTTCGGGACAAGCACTGGAGAGATCCTTAACTCTCGTTTAATCTTGTACAGGTTGGATCACTCGACATTTATGTCAATGCAAAAAATAATAAATAAATATAGACAGTTCATAGTTCAAAAATGCCAGTCTTTCATTTCTGCAATTTGTTTTTGACCAATTATTCGCACAGGCCCCCGTGAAAGAGGCAGGAGCGTGAATGCTCTGATGAGCGCTGGAATGGAGTGGCAGTTGAGAGAGAAAACAAAGAGAGCCATTGAGAGGCTGTTAGGCCGTACAGAGTGGTAGCACCCAAGCGCCCTAACCCGGCACATCCCTCAGTACTGGAACACACTGATTCTCTTCAATAACGTCCCCATTAAAATGCTTTTACGCACTCGCTGTGCCGCCTAAACAAACAAACAGTCGGATACAAGTGCGCACATGCACACGCACCCACACAGTGTGTTTTGTCAGCGAAGACGAGAGGCCAGCCGATTCCTTCTTCATGGGTCATTTTGCTTCTGAACACGCTTCGCATTTGCATTGCAAAACGGCCACGGAGACGCAATCCGCCCTCGCCTGCTCCCTGCGCTAATACCTTATTTCATGATGGCTTTAAGTAGTTTTGAAGAGTCATCTCAGGATCCTGACTGGACTTGGTGGAGTGTTTGAAGGAACTGGCAAAGATCTGAGCACTTAAGTGTGTTAAAGTGGGCAATCTCCACCAGACTGGAAGCACGGACAGCCAAGGAGCCTCTTCATTTTGCAGAGGAGACTGTGCTGAAGGTGTCGAATGATTTAAGTGATGGGCTCTCAGTTATACCTCGACGTGCAAGATGTTCCACAGTTGATTGTGCTTTGTGCTGTCATACCGCAGTGGTTCCCATCCAAAACCTAGGGTTCCCCTGGAGTTACTTGAGTTGAATCAGATGTGCTGAGAAGAGTAAATACAAAATTACAGTTCACTCTCTTTTGTAACCACATACAAATGGTTTATGACATGCGGTCAATCCTATGAAATCGATCATCTTGCCTTCAGTCCATTTATGAACTTGGCCCCTTTTAGCTTGTTTAAGTCTTCCAGCAGATGAGCTACAGTGCATGCATGTTCACGTTCACCGCAGTGGATTAGCTTGAATCGGAGCTTTTGTGTACTAACATTTCCTATTACTGTTTAAAACATGCCTATGGTTAGACGCACTGTGATTGGTTTGAGGATGAATATTTGAGCTCATTCAAAGAGCCAATCAGATCAATATACTTTTGTTTTATCGATATAATTTTACAAGCATCTTATGTTGCCTGTTTGTGTTTTCTTGTTCAGATTGGTAGTTTGTGAGACAAATTAAATGCAGGTCTTTAGATTATTCACATATAGATGCAACAGCAGAACTTGGAAGTCACATTATCAGTTGAAAATAACATTGAATGACAGAAATAGCCTTAAAGGATTAATTGATTAATTAGATTATGTGATGCTTCTTCACATTTGTATATGTCTTATACAGACATGTTTTTTTAAAGAATAATCTAACCTAAGGCCCTTTTGATGACCAACAGTTGCTGAGTATCATAGTAATGCAAAATACAAAACCGTAATTCCTAGTTCCTCTTCCGGAGCTGCTTAGACTTAATAAAATAATTAAATAAAGCTGTAAAATAGCATTTAGAAACTGCTCTATCATGTTATCGGTGTTCTATGTTGTATACATATAGCAGTATTGTGCATTTTTACACTAAATTGATTTGTGTCACAGTAATGACTTCTATTGTAGCTTTAAAAAAAGAGGAAATCCTCTTCAATCAGGAAAAATCATATCTTTCAGATAACCTTATTATACTTTTAGATGAGTCTGATCAATTCTATAAGGTACAGTGGAAGACCTGGAGGAAGAGATGTTATTTCGGAGTGTCTGTTTGCCCTCTCTAATGCTCAAAGAAATTTACCCCCACTATTAAGAATACGATTATCTATTTGCAAGGGGCTTTTTTTTTACCTTCAGGGTAATGTGTCAGCAATTAATGCTTCAAGCACAAGCCTTTCTGCAGCTCTCACCTTGCTCTAGCTGGAGTTGGCCAGCAGAAACGTGGGCTTGGCCCAGCTCCAACATTTCTCCTGCCCCTGGTTGGAGTTCACACAAGAGGCTTTTGTGTGCTCTCCAGATGGGCTTTCTCTCGCGTCTCTCAAGCCCTAGTGTCTGGGAACTTCACCCCAGCACTCACTTTTTTTTTTTTTTCACCCTCGCTACATCCGAGACTTCCCCCCTTTCCTCGGAGTCGCTTGCTCTGAAAGTACTGGACCAGAGCCACAGTGACCCGGGTACCCGTCCAAGCTCTGAGAAGCGCCTGAGGCGGGTTATGTTACGTCAGTCGTGGCGTGAGGAGGCTAACAAATGCATGGTGGTTGCAGGGGGAGGAGTGCATGCGCTCCTGTTTTCATGCGGGCCACCACGTCCATGGCTGCACCGGTACAGAGATAGCTATCAGAGGAACACTGAGGTTATGCTGGTTCGTATGCTACATTGGGACTGTATGCCAGGAGTCACCTTAGGCAAAAGTATGGGATTTAGTCAGTTTAGCGGAACTAGAAACATGTTTATTGATGTTCAGCTTAGACAAAGCTTTGGGAAAATGATCTAACCTGCACAGCCAAAATACATGATCATGTAGAACAAGTTCCTTGCGTATTCCAAAAGTTGGGACACAAGTGACTGAATATGCATTTTACATATAACAGTCAAAACCTTTTGAACTAAAGACCTGTGCTTAAATTTAAAAGTTGATGATTATGTACAAAATTCTTTTAAAAACAACTATAATCAAAATAAATAAGTGCAATACTGTGCAAAAGTCCAAGACCACCGTTCATTTAACAGGAGTTCTGTTGCTTTTTCCAAGGTCAGAAAAAAGACAGAAACCATTCTTTTAGGGCACAATTACACGAAACCTCAACAACTAAATATACTATCACGTTTTTCACCATTTAGGGCATCCACACTTTGTCTTTCTTACCGTTCTTACAGTTTTTTAAAGAAATCTGCAGGGATGTTTTTCCACACCTCCAAAGTTCAGTCTTGGAAATTGGTTACGTTTTCTTGCCCTAATGATCCAAGTAATCCCAAACACATTTTTCATATGGAGGTCTGGACTCTGGGGTTGTCAGTCTGTTGCTGAGAAGCTTTTGTTTGGTTTGCAAATGTTCTTTTTCTCAGTGAGGCTTCTTGGCAGCTACATATCCTTTCAGACCCATAGCACTGAGTTGTCTTCTCACAGTGGAGGCTTTTTTTTCAGGTGTGAACCAAAAGTGAAGCTTGATTTTTCTCCTCTTTCTCAAAGATGAAATCTAATACAGTTTATCTGATGGGGACAGTTTTGGTGGTCTACCAGGTCTCGCAGGTGCTTGTTAGGAGACCGTTTTTTCAGTATTTCTTTTAATAATTTTTGAACCCCAGCTTTGTAAACTCTTATTTTTTACACCTATTTTCTGTAGAGTTTCCTCTTCCTGATGCAAATGGACTTATATAAATGGACTTATCTTATATAACATCTCTGCAGAAATGTTTATTTTTACTAGAAGTTAAAGAAGTGTGGTCTTTGACTTTTATACAGTACCTTACATATACTTTTTAAAATTAAAACATATGGTATACAGCAACGGCAAAGTCTCAGCATATGTGTTTCTTCTTCAGTTGTGCTGGAATCCCAGGTGGCTCCTTATGAAGCTGCTTGAGAAAATGGCAAGAGTTTTTAAAGCTATATCAAGGCAATCTTCTTTCTAAAAATAATCTAATATATAAGATTTTTCATAGTTCTGATGTCTTCACTACTATTTTAAAATGTGGAAAATAAGTGTGTATGACCAAAGGTCTGAGTGGTGGTGTACTTGGCTAATAAAACTCTTAATCTGATTCTGTGCTCAAACCTGGTGAAACATCCATGAAAGGATGTCAGGCTAAAGGAGGATATTTGTAAGAATATCCAGTTCAAGCCAAAACAAATTAAGAATCATTTAGTTAGTATTTAACCTCACACATTATAGTGTTATCTTTAACAAAAGTGCAATTTTCATATTTATTTTTACCAAGTAAGTAAAATCCTGTGGAGAATTTGTTACTGTTCATTATCGCCCATTATCACATTTTCATGCCCACTATAAAAGCCTTTATAGTTACTCTAATTACAATAAATCTCAGAACGACGGCTACTCTGTAGTTATGTCTTTATGACCCACATTAAGTGTGCGGCTTTGCTGGTTCAGAGGTTAAGCAAGGGGCTAAGTCGAGTGGATCTGGTCTTGGCGTCCTCCTTTGTGTGTGCGGGGTCAGATGTTAACTGCCCAGCAGATAATTCCCTCCCTGCAATAATGGCCCTGCACACTCGGTTCTGCTCCCGGATCATTTACCATTATTTGTTTATCGACTCGTTATGTTTGTCGGAAGCCGCTGCAGCCGCATTTGCATTTCAGAGGTAGTGGCGGCATTATTAATGTGGCAATTACATGCGAAATGAATGGCAAAAGCTAATAGATTTATCTCGATACTTTTCGCTGCTCTGGAATAACAGACCCTTTAATTGTATTGTAAGCAGAGGGCAACAGACACACACACACATATGCGCGCCCACACACACACACACACGTGCCACCAGCTCGTTTGTTCTTCAAGTACATTTACTCATACGCTCTCCAAAAAGCAGTGGTGTTGCGGCCTGGCGTAATTGATGTTATGCGTGCCGGGCTGAATTGGATTGTTATTGCACAGGTACTTGGAATCGCTCGAATAAAAGCGAAGACATAAATGCAGCCGAAAACGAACACAATAGCAAAAGGGCTTGAGCATTAAGTAGAATGTTGCTTATTATGGAAATAGTCAGTGGGGGGTGCATTTGCATGGTTCTCTTTAGAGAGTATCTGTATTAGCTAATCATGCGCCGCACAGCTAAAAAAGAAAACAATTATTATAACAAGGGACTTGTGGAACCAACAGAAGCTGAATAAAAGAAAGCAGACACTTCTGGGGAACTGTAAATTATGCCTGTAAGGTTCCAACATGGCTGCGTATGAATATGATCATATTTCAGCTCACTCAGATCAGTACCATACTTCAAGCTTACTCCAATTAAACCCTTAAATGGCAGGGGCCCACCAGCAAGCCCCAAAGTTTTACTACACACTTCTATAACCTAAGAATAGCTCAACCGGTTTGCAGTGAAGTCCATGTAGTTACTGAATAAAAAGCCTCAGAATGGAACAAACCTGGGATTTTAAGGGATTAAACATTTGCTTTTTGATTTTGTGTCCAAGTCTAATTTTGCTAGACTAATCTTACGATTTCGTTTCAAAACCAGCATGTTTTGAGTGAAGTCGCACTCTATGACAACACACTATATGACAGTAGGGTCACACTATATGACAGTGGGGTCACACTATATGACAGTAGGGTCACACTATATGACAGTAGGGTCACACTATATGACAGTGGGGTCACACTATATGACAGTAGGGTCACACTATATGACAGCAGAGTCACACTATATGGCAATATATAGTAACCATGAGTAATAATCCCCGATTACTATCCCTAATTTCTTATTGCTGTCCTTTTAAAATTTGAGCCAGGTTTATATTCCGTGTTATTGGTCCCCCTAGCTGAGCCAGAATCACCCATCTGTTTAAAGTGAAAGATAGTTGCCTCAGATGTCAGATTTCAGAGATTACACCTGGGATTACACACCTGTAGGCCGCACAATTTCAGAGCAATTCAGAGTCTTCACCCTTCCTGCTGTCTTAATGTACTTTGATAATGTGCTTTGATTTTATAAAGGAGGCTGTACCACACAATCAGAAGTGCTCTTGCATTAATTGAATTAAGGACCATAATTTAGGTCTGTAAGTGTAGTATGTTATTTTCTCTATCATCTAGAACCTGATCATTCATTATATGCTCTCAAAAGAATGAATCTAGTCTGAACTCTGCACCCATGCAGTGAGTGTTTATGAACATTTTCCTCTTGTCATTCGCCCACACATGAGTACTTGCTCACATTTTCTCTTTCATTCTTTCACTTTTTCAAACAGCATGCACACACATGTGCCTACATACAGTGCTGGTAGCTCACTCTCTGAAAATCTAAAGGTTGGGAATGTTACTGTTGTAGACTAGGACATGAGTTGCCCTGGCAGTGTACTGAGAAGTGAACTAGACCACGGTTTAAAACAGGCAGTGGTTAGGCTGATAGTAATGAGTAGTCAGAGGAATATGACATCTTATGCTGTCTCCTCTGTCATTACAGACAAACAAAGGCGACGCCCTGGCCAACCGCGTCCAGAACACGTTGGGCAACTATGACGAGATGAAGGAGCTCTTGACCAGCCATTCCAACCAGAGCCACCTCGTGGGCATCCCTAAGAACTCGGTGCCACAAACCCCGGTGGAGAAGACGGACCAACCCAGCTTCTTCTCTGAAGCCCAGCGAGGTAGGGCCCCATCCCAGCCTGGGAGTCATACCACCTCCATGCCCCCTCCGCCCACCACTACCACCCTTGCTGGCCCCAACATCCTCCACGGGCACCAGGGTGGCAAAAAGTCCCGTGCATCAGACTGGTCCAGAGGGTCTCACGCTTCCCAGACAGGTCAGGCAGCCAGTCGAGGGGCCAAGCACTCAGCCCATGAGCAGGAGCAAGGTGACTCCAGCCCCAGCACAGCCTCCACCTCGTCCCATTCCAGCAGGAGACACGGGCAGACGGCCAAAGTGCCAGCACCCACCGAGCTAGGGCACAGCAAGTCCCCCACTGAGCAGGATCTGAGCATCCACGCCTCTGGCTCGCCCGTGGCCTCCACCTCGCTGCTCCCCGGCGGCCTCTCCACTCCCACCTTCCCCCAGGGCCTGCATTGCAAGCCCAGCAGTGCAGTACAGCAAAAGCCCACAGCCTACGTACGGCCCATGGATGGCCAGGACCAGGTCCCCAACGACTCTCCTGAGCTCAAGCCCCCTCTGGAGATGGGTGATGGCTACAGCGGAGCATCCTTCGGAGGCCTGCTAGACGGCAAAGGCAACACAACGGGGAGCAAGGGCAAACTTCCCAAGCTGACGCTGCCTCAGTCAGGGGAGGTGAGTAGTAATTTGCTTGTTCCTAATTAGAGATGCGTGATGTGTCAGCAGCCAATATATTATGCATTGACACATCAATCTATGTTCCAGAATAGAACTGTTTGTAATATTCAGCAGATCTTCTTTTGTTTTGGCCAAGGTAAAATTTTCAGACTTTTTTCAAACATTTTGAAATTATCTTTAAAAAGACTTATATATCAACCCAAACAAATCCAATCGATTTGACCACTGAGATTGAGATGGTTGTAATGTTATTGAATCTTTATCTAAAGAATTGCAACTGAATCCAATCGTTCAGAAGATTTATACCTCTATAAATGTCATCAGTTTTTGGAATTATAGACTGTAATCACAGCCAGTAACTCTGCTTGTTAACTTCATAACTTTGCTTGTGCATGCAGTGAAACGTGTGGTCACTCTCGGATGATTCTGAGCTAAAGAGGCAATGGGGAGCCATTTGTGTGTGTGTGTGTGTGTGTGTGTGTGTGTGTGTGTGTTTTTAGCAGCAAAAATGTTCAACCACTAATATTATTAGATATTATTAGTGAAATTTCATTATTGCAGTGATCAATGAGTCCTGAGGAATCAATTAGCATGTTTAGAGTTTATGCTCTTCATACATAGATTATAGTGTTCAATTAAAAAATGCAAAAAGGTACATTTACATTAGTTACTGGTATTGACACTGGCCACAAGAAGTTAATGATTTTTCGTTTTTTATTATTATCACAGAAACTCACCCATACACTTATTTACTCCTGTATGGATGCTGATAGTTTGATGGGGCGGGGGTTGGCAGATAGGTTTGGCTCTGTTGGTTTTCCTCTGGCTAAGTCTGTTTTACATTGAAGCCTGGCAGAGTGAGGGGTTGACATAATGGAGTAGTTCATTAATAATCAGCTAAACAACCTTAGGCATTCACAGTTTACCATTCAGTAAGCAGGCCAGCCTGTCAACTTCCTATTGTTCAAACTCAGCCACTGGGTTCACGAGACATTAAGCGATCCTTCTTAATAGCTGTGAGCGGATGGAAATTCTGACGTCTCTGATTTATCTCACATTTATTATGTGATCAGGTTGCAACCCACAGTTTGTACTGGCATAGATAGGATTGTCATAATGCATGTAAGGAAGAAATGAACCTCAGTACTGATGGACATTTATGATTGCATGGGTTTATCTTTTTTTTTACACAGCAGAGTTGTTTTCCTAAACTGTTTAGTTTACCCAGTGTTTAACTGTCAGTGGGCGTATGCTGCCTGTTAAACATGATCCAATTAGACTGAACCCGCGATAAACATGATTCCATCTAAATGTCGGTAGTTAAAGTTTTGAGTAGGCTGCAATATGAGCCTTGTAGACACATAATTCTGAAATTTTGAAATTGATTGCATTAGATATATGGGACATTAGACTGTAACGGCTTTTAGATAGTTAAGCCTTAGAAATCTGGAGTGATTCCTGTGATATTGCTGATATAATTAGATATTTAGACAGTACTGTACATAAATGAAAATGCAGTTGGGACAAAACTTTATCTCCATTTTTGTTGTTTTAAATTTTTGTCAGATTTAATGAGTGAATGGTGATGAATAGACCAACAATAGTGGTGCTAAATGATTTTTTGACATGAATTTTAGTTCCATTTTCTTACGTTAAATTATACAAATGTTTTTTTTTTGGCTTCTACTGTACTTTTTTTGGGGGGGTGGGGTGGGGGTGTTGTCCCAACAGTGATTCGTTTTTAGTTTATTACATAATTGAATAATGAATTACATGCAATGAATTCTTCCTTATTAAACCTTATTACACCTTATTTGGCTCCACTGTTTGCAGGCGATGTCAGTATGAGTTAGAAAATCTGCTTTTTTATCTTTCCTATTGTTGTATGTTGCTTTCAGAGGCAAACGTGGTATCACTGCTTTCAATTTGCAGTTGTGGAGCTGCTGACTGTGACTTTAGGCCTGTAACTTCTCTCAGTAACACAGGAACTCTTTTACATGCAACCGTCATCTCCAATCTCGCGAAGCACCTTTTCCCCATAATACAGTAAGCCCAGCTCTTTCCACATCCTCAAGAAGTAAACACATCTACATTTTCTGGAAGGTTTTTTTCCCATAGTGGAGAAAGCCCCAGCATACGTTCTGCATTAACCCTGCTGCAGCGGGAAGCTTTATCGCCGGCTCATCTGCGCAACTGACTGCTCGGAGAGCGGAGTCGTGCTGACCTGGGCTCGGGGCGTGATACCTGAGCCGCGCGGAAAGCTTTTTACAAGCTGTGCCGTGTAGCCCCCCTCTTTCCTTTACGCCGCTGCCAATAGAAACATCTGATCCGGCGGCGCCCTGCAGAGAAAAACGAGCTCATTTGATAGCCCCGGATGGTCCTTAAGGACAGGGGGAAAGCAGGATGAAAGCTTCGGACAGCAGGAGGGAGGAGGTGAAAGATAACAGGCTGGGGGTGTGTAATAGAGTTGTAATTATCACATCACCCGAGCTCATAAAGCCACGTCGAGCGGACACCCGCGAACGTTTCCACTTAAGACTTTGCACGGCATCTTGTACTCATCATTTCCCTCAGCTTTAGACAGGACTACCACCGTGCGAGGGCTGCCCCCTTTAAGTCGCCCACGCTATTGAAACAAAGGCACCAAAAAAGGTTCTTGGGATGCCATCGAGGAACCGTTGTTGGTTCACTTAACCGCAGTTTCCCCTTGTTAAAGTTTAAAAAAAGCTCCCCACACTGGTTCTATAACAGTGACATTGTGGGGCAGTTGTGGGCTGGATGTTTGGGAACCAGCCTTGCGACCAGAAGGTCACTAGTTTGATCCCCTGAGCTGGCAGCACATGACTGAGGTGCCCTTGAGCAAGGCACCTAACCCCCAACTGCTCCGGACACTGTGGATAGCAGTGCCCACCACTCACTGCCCCCTAGTGTGTCTTTACTAGTGTGAATGTGGTGTTTCACTGCACAGATGGGTTAGACTGCGGAGGTGAATTTTACCCACTGTGGGACTAATAAGGGTCTTCATTTTTTTTGGAACTGTATGTCCCACCCAGAGAACCATTTAGGAGCCTTATTTTTTAAAGTGTTGTTAAATAGGCAGTAAAAATGCTCTTGATTAACTAAGATTGTCAGTCGAATTTCATTTATTTTACCAATTGCAAGTACATGTATTATTCTTTTATATTCTTATACTGTTTATCTGTTATTCTGTTTTACTTCTTATCTTCTAACACACAATACAACTGAAGCTGTTTTACAAACAGACTCCATTTAAACTCTGTTTTGTAGATAATTTCAGGTGTTTGCTGTCCAGTTTTCATTGTGATAATGTTTATACTTTAATTTAAAATGTTTTAGATTAAAATCATTGTCCCGTAGATTTAGGTGGTGGATTCTTGTTACGGTTTGATTACAGCCGTCTAAGCTGATGATGTCAGAATATGCTTGAAGCTGATTGGCTGAACTTCTGCCACACTCTGTTCTCCCGTTCAGCCTTTTTAAAGCTTTTAACTCTTAATATCCTTTTCACTCCTCCATCCTTTAAATTTAATGCAACTGAGTTTAGTATTTCTCTTTTCCTTCCTTCCTTTTTACCTTTCTTTCTTGCTTTCTTACTTTATTACATTAGACTTGTTGCTGAGAGTATTATCTTTTTTGCCTAAGCACTATATTATTCACTAATTTCCAAGTAAATTATAGTTGAAACTACAGATGTACAGTACTGTGTCAAAGTTTTAGGCATCTAAGCAAATTTTTAAATAATTTACCTAATTGGTGAGTTTATCGCAATATACATTAGAATAAAGTCATATTCATAATTCAAATGAACATGAAAACAATAAAAAGCAACAAGAATTTCTTGGGTCCATATTTTTCCTTGACACCTTCACGGCCGCCACAGAGACTCATTAATATCATCAATTACATCATGAGCGCAATTTACTGAAGCACTGATTCAAACCAGGACCTGCTTTTTAACTACATATAATACTGGGCTTCCTCGAGGAGAGGCTTGGAAATGGGTCAACAAACACACAAACACACTAACATCCAAGAAACAAATAAATACAAACTACACACATAATAGATTTTGAAAATGTGTCTTGGGTTTGACTTGACTTTCACACAGTACTGTACATCAGTTATGAAATGTGTTCGCTACTGAAAAACATGTGGATGCAGCACAAAAAGAAAAAAAAATCAGAAAAATATTCAGCCTGGCCACAATTTATAAAGATGCATTAATGAATGTGACATTTTACATCAAATTTCATGATGTACCACTTAAATGTAAGCATGTTGCCATGCTAAAAATGTAAAGGTGTTCCTGTATATAAATTTACACCTACAGTTACTTAAGTGCTAATAGCACCTCCTTGTGGTGGGTCTTGAACCTGCTAAAAGTGGATGAGTGAGCATGTGAGTGTTTGAGTTACACACCAGTTCCATGAGGTACTTAGCATCTAAAATGTTTTTAGCAACAGGCACAGCAAAGTAAAAGCTTTTTTTACGAGGTGCAGATTAGTTTTGTAGTTTAATATTCTCACATACTTTTATTTATTAAGTCTTTTTGTGAAGGGACATGGACTAACGTGTTGAGTTTCAGTTAATAATCAGGCCGTTTGGTCGACTAAGAAGCTGTTAGGAGCAGCTGTGTTCTCTGCATCTTTTCTGCAGAGAAGGAAAAATTTCCACCTGCTCTAAAGTTTCACACCTAAAGGCCTGTATGCGTTCGGTTCGCAATGAGTAAACCAAATAAGGAGACGAGCTGAGGTAAACAAACGCGGCATATGATTGAACAGGTTGACTCGCCGCCATCCAGCCATGGAGAGGCAGCCAGCTGTTCGCTCTCTTTGTTCCTTCGTGAAGTTGAAGGCTATTGGGCTCGAAAAACTGCACTAAAATCCCATCCTGGAGCATATGGCGCACTCGCGCCGTACAGTTAAGCATGTGGCAAGAATGGAAAGCTGGGGAATTTTAATTGCTCTTAGAGCGGCCTCGGAGCGGTCAGCTCGCAGGGAAATAGAGATGGATGTTGTTGTTGGAGAGAGAGCGGCGGGCAGAGAAGGAGGGAGAAGACCCCCCGCAGGGTGAGCCACAGCTGGGCTTGCTTCCCCCCCCTTCTCTCTCTTTCTACCCCTTTTCCCCTCCCTCTGATAGATGAGTCACTGCCTCAGTGAACAGAGTGAGTGAGAAGGAGAGAGAGAGTGAGTGAGAGGACGTGAGAGAGTGATATACAAACACTAAAAAAAGAGAAAAATTAAACATGGCTAGTGTAAGACTGAATAACATAAAGGTAGGTGGGGAGAGAGAGAGTGCCTGTGTTTATGTGGGAGAGAGAGGAGGCAAAGAATGCGTGTGTATGTGTACATGGAGCTAAACACGCACCCCCATTACGGGAAAATATGAACATTTTGGCACATTTGGCTGCTCCCTAAGAGAAAAATGCAAACAAAGTTTGTTTGTTTGTCTGTGTTTGGCTTTGTTTACAGCAGAACTGAATGATAGGATATTCAGTCTTTAGGTTGGTATTCACTTCTGTATTTAGTATTTAGGAGCTTTGCCCTTTTTTCGAAAAAGGAGAGATTGTAGCTGAAAGATTCATGATGACACTTTCTATGAATGTTACTTTGTTAGCATCTATGACCACATTCATAAGGCATTATGAACATGGTTATAAAGATTTAGAAAAATTAATTACCCTGAATTACACTTTATAGCCATGTTTATTATAATTTTGTTTATGAATAGTTAATATAATACATGATAAATAGTGTTAATAACATGTTATACTGTCAAGAAGAAAAGAAGTCAGTCCCAGCTTAGAGAGTGTAAAGTAAAAGATATTCCAATATTTTATTTCTCACTGCTGGAGCTGTTAGGGCTGCATCTTTGGTGCTTCAGTCCTGAATATTCAGATGCTCCAAACAGTAAAATACTGGATATGCAGTGTTAAGTTAGTGCCAGGCTAACGGTGGTGCACATTGACTTTCCCACATTGGGTGAAACACTGATGGCAGCTCTAGTTTAAACTCTGACATTTGAAGCCTGTAATGAGCTTTTTTGTGTTTTAGTGTTTCAGTAAATTCTTCAGTAAATACTTCAACTTGAAGCCTCACTCTTAACACTGGAGGAGGCTTTAGTACAGTGCACTTCACTTTACTTAGAGCAGACAAATACAGCTTATGAGCTCTTATTTGTTATGAACAGTACTTATAATGCATTATGTCAACAATGCATAGTGCATAATAAGGATGGCTATAATGTGTAATGCATTTTTCTAAATATTTATAGCCATGTTTATGATGCCTTATGAATGCATTATAACATACGTTTTTTGTATATGCTTACAAAAGTGACATTCATAGAGAGTGTTACCAGGTTCATCAGCAAAGGCCTTAAGACAGATTAATTATTATGAATGGAAGATGTTAAAAGACCCATTTCCTACGTTTTTCTTGTGTTTTATTTTTTCTCTTATAACATTTGGGTGGTTTAATGTAACAAAAATTGTCATTCATTCTTACGTGACCAATTTCCAACCTCTGTTTAGTTAGATCTAAACAGACCGTATAAGACTAAAATATGATAAATGAGCCCTGTTCTGATTGGCTCATTCAAAAAGTATTCAGAGATGAAACACTCCGAATTTTAAAATGAATGGGCAGGGCTAAACAGCTGTAGGCTGAGTGGTTTCATAGATGGATGAATGAGTTTTTGTAACATCATAGAAACCTGTGAATTCAAAATAGTTAGAGTAGCTTCCTTATATGGACCGTGCACCAGACTCACTGTGTAGCAGTATAATCAGTATAATCCAGCTATACAGTGGAAAATGCAAATTAACATCAAGCTCAAATTTATTTTACATTTTAATTGAATTAAATGAAACTTTCAAAATCGATTAGTAAATATATCACATTCTATCAGCTATTTAATGAGTTCTTGTGACATCACAGAAACCTGTGAATTCAAAATAGGTTGTTTTTACAGTATAATTTCCATACATGGACTGCATGGACATAGTGTTGAATGGTATATTTTAAGTCTTTTACAGGGTGTACGTTTTACTTCAAGCCCCTTTGGAGAAATGTGGTTTTCCATGATATGGGCCTTTTAATATATGAAAAAAATAATAATAAATTATTGCTGGTTTGGTTTAGTTAAATGCATAAATTCATGCAGGCATCTACAAACCTTTTCCCTCAGAACACAACAAACTGCAAGCTAAAAGAGCAGAGATGTCTAAGAAATCATATGTTTGGGAACAATACCACGTGCAAAATTTACAGGAGAAGGAAAAAAACCTATTTTATCATGACAACTATAAAAAAAGAGCGTGTGTGTGTGTGTGTGTGTGTGTGTGTATATATATATATATATATATATATAAAACAACAAAGTTAATCAATCAAGTATAGTGATCCCCACTTGAGTAATGCTTGGTAGGCTAGATGACACGTCAGCGTCATCTGACCACAGCATAAGTAAAATGCAATTATATGTAATAATAGTTCATCTTTTATTTATAATTATGTAGTCTTCATAAGTAATGACGATAATTGGGTATTTTTGAGATGCTGATATTAAACTGTATTAATAAAAGGTAAAGAAAAAGTTAAGAGAGAGAGAGAGAGAGAGAGAGAGAAAGAGCTCTCAGGAGAAAACAAAACGTCTTCAAGGACACTGATTTAATTTTTCCCCCCGCATTGCTCAGCGTAGGTTTGTTAAAGAGAGTGGACTCAGTCGAAGCGTCTCTCAGGGGAGCTGCCTGCATTCTGTTGTGCTGGGCACTTTTTATTCCAGCTCTCTTTAGCCATATTCACTCAGCCTTACTGCAGCTGAGGTGTGGAACTGCTGCGTTTCTCTCTGATTGGATATCCAGGCTTTCTTTTCCTTCCTGTGCTAAATAATCACCTGGGCAGATGCTGTTTCATTGTGCTTGGTGTGAAAATAAGTGTTTGCTTTTTAACGGCCCCTTTTTACTTCAACAGAAAAGATCCCTGAAATCTCAGAAGCTTAGTGCCATGTTTTTTAAGCTGAGCTGCTTATCGGTCGGCAGTTATTATTGTTGTTTGCTTCCCAGTCGTATGCAACAGTCTGAACACCCCTGGTCAAATGACATGTTTTGTTGATTTTCTAAGGGAAAATAAGGGAACAAAGGAAATATGGCATTTTTCTGCAATAATGAGTGATTATAGAAATTACCATTATTTGCTGTCCTGCTGCTTTGGTTGAATAGGTTTTATGTTTGCTCAGATGCATTCAGTCTCCTGTCACCCTTTATGTAATCATACTGGCAGTTTTCTAGAGAGTTCGCTTAGCCTTAAGGCCACTGTGCGCCAGACGCACTATGTAGCAGTATAAAGCCAAGCTATACAGTGGAAAATGCTGATCAACATCAAGCTCAAATTTCTTTTACATTTTAATTGAATTAAATCACATTTTATCAGCTGTCAAACTTTTCACAGACTTGCTGTTTTTCAGCTACAAAAAAGATTAAGCTATTAATATTAGGTGAGATAACAGATGATTAATATGTCATGTTTATCTTCTTGGGTCTACATCATGGAAAACTGAATTTCCCACATTTTTTTCCAAGTTCAGTGTAGCATGTTAACACTGTTTCAGAATGTACCATTCCTTCCACTAGTCTGTACAATTATATATGTAAACTAAACAGCCTATTTTGAGTTCATTGTTTCCATGATGTCATGAAAACAATGCATTTGAATATATTCAACCTACATCAGGTTCAGATCCACCTATTTACATTGAGGTTATAGTTATAGAGCATTTCTGCCTGGACTGCTTTTTGAAAGAGGCAGCCAGTCAGAACAGATGTCATTCACATGTGTATTATCCTAGAAGGCGTAGTAACAAAAAGGCTTGCTTATGTTTCTTGTAATATTGTTTAATAATTGGGGAAACATAAATAGGGAAAAAAATGTTGGTAAAAAATGTTAGTGTACAATTTGTATTTATTTGCGAACAGCAGTTGTGCCTTACAGTGTGCGGAAGTGCGTTCACTGTCAGAAAGTGTCAACTCAATTTCATTTAGAAAATCAGTACAACATAGGAATTGACCAGGGGTGCATTTTGTAATATGATACATTTACATGCTCTCAATAATCTGATCGTAATCAAATTTCTGCAGTTATCTGAATATTCAAATGGTTACGTAAACACCATGCATTGATCTAGAAATCCAAATAAGAGATCTGATAAAGAGGCTGGATTTTAGCTCAGTAATCAGATTTCTCAGTGCTGTAAACTCTTACTCACATTTCTTTCGGATTTCTCAGTCTGAGCATGCGTGAGATCAGAGAGCGGTACCAAAAACAAGCAAGCAGCGCTATCACGAGACGCAGCGAAACACTTTCAGAGCGACGCTGAAATCGAACATGAAATAAAGGACTTAAATAGTCTTCATCTTCTGGAGGATGTATGTTCATATTATCGGGTAAAGAGGTGCGATGTTTGAAAACAAAAGCTGCAGCATGAAGTTTGAGTTTTATATTACGTTTACATCACGTCTTCCTCTGTGAGTTTATTGGCTGGTTGCAAAGTAGAAATCTGACTACTGTCTGACTCATGTAGACCTGCAGTTTCTCATTATCTGATTAGTCAAAATCTGATTTTCTGCAAAAATGTATTTCTGATTTCTTCGTATTATTCCAAAGGTCATGTAAACACCACACGCCGATCTATAAATCTGATTAAGAAATCTGATAAAGAGGCTGGATTTTAGCTCAGTAATCAGATTTCTGAGTTCACTCTTACTCTGATTTCTGAAAGCAGACGGCGGTACCAGAAATAGGTGAACAGCGCTAACGCGAGACGCAGCAAAACACCTTTTGAAGTTTGAGTTTTACATTATGTTTACAGCGCATCTCTTCTGTCAGTTTACCGGCCAGTTGCAAAGCAGACGTCTGATTAACGTCTGACTCATGTAGATCCAGAGTTTCCTCATTATCTGATTACTCAAGAGCAAAAACACATTAAACGCACTCAATGACATTTACACTTACATATTTATATTCACATTCTGCATCAGCAGTAAAGAGTCTGCACAAATGGAAAGGTTGTTTGTTTTTCATGCTAAACAACAATAACTTTGTACTTCTGAATGCTACTGTGGCGTCAACTGAAGGTTAAGAATCTGCGCTCTCAACAGGATCTTTGCTTGTTTCAGTGAGATATGAGTGAGAAATAAGTCTTCAAATCACAATGTGCTTTTGTAATCGCTGGCGAACACTGTGATTAGAGAGTGTTATCTTATCTTCAAACCACCACACATCTGGTAAAGAAGTGGCTTCTGAAACACACAGGCTCTAGGCTGGATAGGAGAGCCTTGTGTTCTTTTGATAGGCGTGAAATGTGGCCGGGGTCCCCCGACACTGCCCCGCTGCAAAATATTTTGACAGGTTGAGAGCTCAGCGCTGTGATAAGACTGCGCTAAATGGCTTTGGAAGTGTTCCGTTATCACCTGCTGTATTGATTAGTGGCTAGTGTTTTGGTGCTTACTGTGAAGAGACTGAACAGGTTTTTTTTTTTTTTTTTTTTTTTTTTGGTCAGAGTGTATGAGGCATCGACAGGCAGATAAGACTATTGATCCTTCCAAAAACAGTTATTACACCCAGTATTACCTGGGTTTTATGTGGCTAATAGCTTTATCACTAGCTTCTCAAAGGCAGAGGTTTGACAAGACAATAACATGGACTGAGATATTTCTCCAACTACATAACAGGGGAGATAATGTGATGTAGGTTTTCACAACAAAGGGTTATATTTGGCAGCTAAAAGCTTCAAAAAGTAAGCCTGTGATGATCTGACTGAAAATACAGTGTAGTATTTTATTCTGTTTGTTATTCAGCCAGTGAAGCTTCAGTGCAAGGCTACAGCAATCAATCTAAAAAGGTGAGTAGATGCTGGTTACGTTAAAAAATCACTTATAATGATATGTAATGTTCTGATCATGCACAGTCATTTAAACAGATTGCAGTACACTATCGGAAACAGGCCACTAACCGCAGGCCATTTTCAGTAAAAATATGTCTGCGCTGTGAGGAATCCATGTTTTGCTAAGTGAAGGAAGGGCGCAGTGGATTTTTATAGGTAGGAAGTTTGACATTACATCACACTTCACGTAATGCATAGACTAAAGCAAATAGCACTCACTGCGCTTCTTATTGGAGGAGAAAGAAGGGCAAAAACGTCCAATAGGTTTCTTTCTTCCTGCATGAACATTAGCAAAGTTAGCCATGTTGAGCGCCACAAGCAGCAAGCAAAGTGACACGACACTGTATTTTAACCTAAATGCACTAAAACTACTCGCCACCCTGCTGAAAAAAACAGCACAGACCAGCAAGAGGTCCATACAGTCTAAGCCGCTTTATGCTGGTCCAGTGCTGGTCTGGTGCTGGTTTAGCTAGTCACCCAGCACAGTCATGCTGGTTGACCAACATACCAGCATTCAAAACACAACATATGCTGGCTTTGCTTGTGACTGGCATATTAACTTCCATTGCTGTTGACCAGCTTACCAGCGTCCAGAACTCAACATGCAGGGTGTCTGAAACTCTATGACCTCCTCTTTCAATTCGTACGTGATTGGTTCCTAGGCAGCTCACGGTTGTAAAAATATGGTGCTTTGAAATCAGGTGAATCTTTTCGAATCACACTGTATACTGGTTTTGCTGGTGACCAGGGCATACAGGTTGTCTATTTCTCACAGTCTTTTAGCAAACTTCAGTGATAGCAATATAGAGGATGGTATATGCCAGTCAGTTTTGGGGCAGTTGTGGGCTGGAGGTTAGGGAACTGGCCCTGTGACCGGAAGGTCATCGGTTCGATCCCCAGTGCCAACAGTCCATGACTGAGGTGTCCTTGAGCAAGACACCTAACCCCCAACTGCTCCCTGGGTGCTGTGGACAGGGTTGCCCACCGCTCCGGGCAAGTGTGCTCACTGCCCCCTAGTGTGTGTGTATATTCACTAGTGTGTATGTGGTGTTTCACTTCACCGATGGGTTAAATGCGGAGGTGGAATTTCCCCGTTTGTGGGGTTAAAAAAGTATCATTTAACTTAATAAATACCTTTATCATCTGAAAACTGTCCTGTTGAACAGCCCAATATGTCCTGGGCTTTTCAGATTCAGGCTGACAAACACCAAGCTCAAACATATATACATCTTACTTATATAGACTGAATAGAATAAAAATATGATATAGTGTCTATTACATTTGGTATAAGCTAAGTAGCTCCTAAGTAGCTAAAATATATAAGGTGAAAAGGTGAAGACTATTAGTATCTGTATGCTTGTCGTAAAGAGTTAGACTGCCTTGGTGTGCGTGTCACCTGCACTTGCCGTCTGGCACTCCTTCCTGGTTTAATTTAACACGGTAATAGTAAAAGACTGAGTAGTGCCCTGTGGAGCTCAGAGAAATTGAGCAGTGCTGGGAGCCACCAAGTGCTAATGTGCATCACTTTTTATTGAAAACAATGGTCTGTCTGTGGTGGTCTTTAGAAGTCACAGTTATTGCCAGTTATTAAAGCTTGGTGTCATTTTATATCGGTTCTTTCTCATAGATGATTGAAAGCAGCAGTGCAATGAACTCTGCATTTGTGTTTGTAAATCTGAGATATTTTATTATGATTCGGGTTTTCGTGTTGTGTTTTTGTGATGACTGAAAAATGCCGGAGCAGCCGACTCAGAATGTCATTCAAGTTTAAATGTAATTCATTATGTAACTGGGCAGTGAAATATATGCTTGTGTTGTTTCTCAAAAAATGCTTTGTGGTTGTAGCAATACAACAATCACTCATGACTTCTAACCATATTTATCAAAAAACTGTGGGCTTCTCTCAAAAAGTATCCATAGCCACTTAATCACCTGCAGTCTGTTCACAAGTAAGGCCTGATTGTTTTATGACCTCATCGGTCAGTGCTCCTGAATCACATCACAGCGGCTGCCAGCGAGCGATGATGTAACAGCGATGGCTCGCTGGCACACATACTCTCTTCAGGCTCGGGCTTGCTGTCTGATTGCTCTTTGTGATCAGATATAATGGTGCAGCCAGCATCAGCTGCATGCCAATGCTCTCCCTCATCCTTGCCGCGGCTGAATCAGATCAGACCGATAGTGCCAAGGGAGAAAGATCACAGCGGAAACCACGGCGACCAAGGATTTGCTCCTTTTTGTTAGCATTTCCTGCCAAACCCCATCTGACCCAGCTAATGAGGGTTAATGCTACTTGAAGCTCCAGACTTGGCTTTAATGCAGATCATCACATGGAAAGCAGCACGGTTCAATTAAACACATCCGCCGTCACAGCGACCATTTATCACATGAAACTGTTCCTCTTTGCGAGGTGTGAGACTCCCAAGAATAAATTAACACCTAATAAAGAATTAAACATGCACTTAATAGCGTGACTTTTAAAGGTGGTACGGTTATATTAATAATATGGATGATGTACACTATTTAAAACTCAATTTCCTCAAAATCCTCCAAATTTACAGTGTAGCTTCAAAGATATGGTTTTGAATGCTTCACATTTTTTTAACATCATAGGTCACTATGTAAACCTTTGTTTTGCCGTTTTATTACGGACAAAGCAATTAAGGCTATATAACGTTGACGGTATGAATCCCAACCGTTTCTTTCAAGCAATAGTGGCTTACTTTATTTCACGTAATTGATGAACAATTAAACTCACACTGTTTTGTCCTTTTGTCCTCAAACAGAAACAGTCAGCATCATGTTTGATGCTTGAAGTTTGCTTATTTTGTTTTGCACTGGAGCTCTAATGTTAATGTATATATAAAATGTTGTGAACATGTCTGTATCGTTATGGGCTGGATTTTGTCCATGCTTTTAATACTTTTTATAGATGACAATATGTCACATGTCCTAGAGCATGTGTCAGGATTCAGTCCTCGCGGGCCGAAACCCTGCAGACTTCAGCAAATTCCCTCATTAAACACACCTGATTCAGCTCATCATCTAATTAGCAAGGCCTTTATTAACTTGTTTTAGAGTGTTCGATGAAAGTAAACACTAATCTCTGCAGCACTTACAGTGTCAGAAACCACATACGTAAGTCTGTTTGAGTCTACTTAACCACTTCAGGCTAGTGCAAGAGGTGGAGTTTGTACAGTGATAACTGATAGACCTAAGCTTCCCTTACTTGTTGGCTATATTGGCATTTTAGCTGTAGTGCGAACTTCAAAAGTAGCAAAATTTGCACAGTATCTTTGCTGATCAAATACATACGGAGACCTGCATACAAAATTCAGGCTTTAATATGGCTGCTTCTATTGTTTTCACATTGCAAGAACTTTTGTCCATTTTATAGATATCAGTATGCCGTTTCATAAAGAGATAGTTATATAAATTAGATTTTTCACATATTAATGCAGGAAGCAGCATCGCCACTCTTGTTCTAAAATTGCAGAGTGCACCTTTAAGCAGCCGCGATCCAGTGCATTTGAAATGAATTGATCTGTAGCAACCGGTCAGTTATTCCCGACTGCAGCACAGAGCATAATACAGCATTGTGCCTCTCTGCGGTCTCCTATTGCAGTCCATCACAGACAGGCCGCCGCAGTCCGGCCAGCCAGCCTGGGTTATTAAAACAGCTTTTGGCGTCGGAGGCAGAGAAATCTTTATCTCTAGCAGAGCCCGGCTCCCCGTCGCAGGACAGGAAGCCTTTTCCAGGAACATTTGATTACACTGCACTGCCAAGACTCACAAAGCGAGACGCCGCTTCCCTGTGGAAAGCATCCTCACCCCGCACTGTGTCATCTGCTGCCTGGGTCTGCTGGGCCCTCACAACCACCACCATGTGTGAGGGAATCGGACATATACCGCAACACGGTGCATTATAGTGATTCATACTGATGCGATTATGCTGGGTAAACACGAGTTGAAGTGTTTTTTGGAGACAAGGCTGTTTTGTTTGCGCTGGGTCGTATATGAGGAATGATCCATTTGAAATATCTATGTGCTGTAATTGCTAATGCAGGGAAATGGTTGAAGCTGCTGTGTACAGGTTTTAAAAATACCACCCATATGACTCTGCAGCAAGGGCCTATGGGTCTTTTTAATGTTATCACACATTTCTGTTCAAAGGTTATTCTAAAAAAATATGCCAAAATAGTACTACAGAAACAACAGCATGACTAAAAAACATAGTATTCATCAAACGGGCAGTCGTGGGCTGGAGGTTAGGGAACTGGCCCTGTAACCGGAAGGTTCTAAGTTCGATCCCCAGTGCCGACAGCCCATGACTGAGGTGTCCTTGAGCAAGACACCTAACCCCCAATTGCTCCCTGGGCACCGTGGATAGGGCTGCCCTCTGCTCCGGGCAAGTGTGTTCACTGCCCCCTAGTGTGTTTGTGTGCGCTCACTAGTGTGTGTATGTGGTGTTTCACTTCACGGATGGGTTAAATGCGGAGGTGGAATTTCCCCATTTGTGGGATTAAAAACGTATCACTTAAACTTAGTACAGGGAAAGTACCCAGACACTATATCACAAATCTGAAGTGTGAGAACCCTGGACACTATTCAGTCCCATAAATCCAGAAGTATAGAGGAGCATGGCTTAACCAACTAACAAATGGTTAATCAGCTTTAGAAGAAGGGGGATTTTCTTAAAAACAGAATGTGTCTAATGCATGAATACATGTAATCTATGTGTATAAATGTATCTAAACGTATCGAAATGTCCTTAATAAAAATGTATTATTCAGAGGTTATGGGCTGACTGTCAATGTATCTGAATATGATACCTTGACTCATGATGACACTGACTTGAATGCCGTGCTTTTATGTACAGTATGCTCTACCATTGCAAATAAGAGTTTTTGGTATGTGCACTGTAACCATTTTTACTATTTGTTTTTAGGGCTGAATGATTTCAGAAAAATACCTAAGTGCACCTTTTCTGACCAATGTTTTGATTTAAACTGTGTCCAGGCCTGTGGTTTTGAAGCCCAGCATATCCATTTTTTCTGGCATGTGGCTTAAACAGTGAATGTAGTGTACTAGACTGCCAAATAGTTGTGGATTTATTGTCATGTGCTCAGCAGATGAGTGTTTGGTTGCTTCTGATTGGTCTAACTCATCTATAAGCGACTCAGATCCTCTATATAATTCCACTCTTTCAAATTGCAAATTTGACATGAAAACTATTCATCTTTCAGGTGTATTTGTATATCAGCATTTTACTCACACAGTATTTGAATATAACAAGAAAAATGTGCTTTGTACTTGGGCTGTACAAATTTGTCATCATTTTAGTTACCGGAGGTATTTGCATGTATACAATCATACAAAATGCAAAAGTTTGAATGAGCTTGGTCAGATGACGTATTGAGTGAAAAGTTATGTGGAAATAATAAAATGAAATCTGCCATAACTTTTGCACATTTCATGCTATATTTTTAATGTTTACATATTTTTTTATGTTTTATATGTTAAACTCAAACAATCAGTGCTAATGCCTTAAATTGTGCAGAAGTGTGGTCGCACTAGAGGACAAGTACCTATTTTTGATTTAGAAATAAACAAAACGCTATTTAACTAGGAGTCCCCAAACTTTGGCTAAACTGTAGCTCTGACTTATATGAGATATATTGGCTGCTTCGAGCCCAATATTGTCTGTAGTTCTGTTAAGAATTTACGCATGCCTCATTTGAATAAGCAAAAAAAAAACTTTTTGACATAATTTGAAAAGGCTAGTTACCCTTTATGTTATGTCGAAACTTCATGACCTAAGGACCAACAGAAATTGTTCAAAATTACTTGCAGAAAATAATTTCTCTATTGACGTACATTAAAAGGTAAAAACGTTTTTCCTTGTGCTGTAAAATTACCCTTATGGAGATGGAGGTTTTGTTCCAACAGCAGTGAAACGCTATTCTGAATGTTGAGTAACCACACCCATCCCTAGTGTTTGACTGTAGAACTCAAGCTCACCATGTGATGCTGAAATTTTATGACAGTGTTGGGGTTTCTGAGATATGGTGTCTCATCCTAAGGGGTCTTTCATCTGCTTTCTGTCTCACCCTGTTAACCAAGACGCCTGTCCTCCGTCAAGCCTGAGTTGCTCCAGACACCCGATCATGCTGTGCCGATCGCGTGTGTCAAAACCTTTGCTTTACCAACAGATGTTACCTCTTGCGTTAGTTTGTGCTAGTGGCCATTCTGTTTACCATTTAGACCATTGTTTGAATTCCTCCTTGTTTATTGGTGTTACTAGCGTAGCCAGCGTCTTCCCCCGAGAGATCTAGAAGAGGAGACGGAATTGCTCATTGTGGGACGGAAATAAGCCCCTGTTTTGATTAGCTCTGGGAGCAAGGGTCTGAGGAATATCTGAAGGGGTATGAAAGTGGTGGTGGGGGTGTGGGGTTGCTTCTGAGACTCTTCTCCTGTCTTGGATGCAGGCCAGCATCTGCTCCATGTCTGCAGTATGTACAGATTGTGTATGACATGTATACCACTGCACTGGGCTTACCATAGCATGCTGGAGCTGCACGCTGAGATTACAGCCAGACTGTCTTTCGGATCAGCTAACAAGCAGGAAACTGCATCGACACGAATGTGAGCTTTTGCACAGGCCTTGTACAAAGGACAAGAGCGTAAAACAGTAAGAGTACACGAATCAATAAAAGCCAAGTTTCAGGTTCTTACTCAAATAGGCTTAAATGGTAAATTGTATAATACTCCATTAATACCACTTGAGCGGCTTTGGTCGTTCCCCATTATGTTGAACATGTTCAGCAACAGAGAGCTTTACTGAAGATTCCCCCACTCAATACCACATACTACTGAATACAGATTAGAAGCACAGGGCTGCTAATGTCATGGAATAATAGGAACGATCCTGAGTTTAAACTCACCAGTTTTGATTGTGCTCATTACATGTTTCTAGGAATAGTACAAAAAATAAAATGTGTAGTGTTCCTCTTCCTTCAGAAGTAGTCGATCAGCCAAGATACGTTTGCTTGTTTAGCTTTGAACTAGAGCTACGAAGATGATGTAGCTAAAAAGAAAAGTAAGCTTATACTCAACCATTTAGCCTTGTGCTAACTGACCATTCCACTTCATAAGAGCAAAGGCACTGGTGATTTAAACAATTATTGACAGTAATCACGCTTAGTTAAAATTTTAGAATTGCTGATAAATGAACATCTATCTCACAACTGTGTGTTAAAACCTTACCAGTCTGGTTTTAGACTTGGACAGTGCACTATTACGGCGGTTTCATTACTTATGAATGACTTTCTGTGTTCTTTGGACTGCAGACTTTGCTCTGCTGCTTTGTTTATTGATCTTTTATTGATTTATTGATTTATTGTAAACCATTCTTTGCAGTTTCTTTGGGGAAGCTGTCCAGTATTGATCTGGGTGTAAAAGCTTAAACATATTTTCACATGTCTTTCGAACAGAATTCAGTTTGCTGTGCTGTGGACGATTTCAGATCTCAGTTTTTAGAAATTACTAATTGAGTACCACAGGGTTCTATTTTAGGTCCATTTAAAATATATATATATATATATATATATATATATATATATATATATATAGAGAGAGAGAGAGAGAGAGAGAGAGAGATTTTTTTACCCAATTTTTTCCAGCAGCTAGTTAGGACTCCCCCAATCACATGATGCTATCAATGGTAGGAGGGTGAAGGCTAGCACGGGCTTCCTCTGAGACCTGTGAAACCAGCTACCACATCTTTTCGAACTGCCACTCACACGTCATTGGATATCTGAACGCGCTTGAAAGAAACCGCCAGTTCTGTTACGTCAGCTTATAGAAGCCTGACTAGCATCGTGTTGAGTGATGGTGGGAGAAAGGGGGCCATCCTACCCACCCAGAGAGAGTGAGGCCAGTTGTGCTCTCTAGAACTCCTGGCCATGGATGGTATCTGTTATAAATAGATACCTCTATATACTGATGGCACAGTCCCTCTAAACTAGTGCTTCTTCTGTAAACTTAGCTGTAATAAATCTACAAAGAGCTTTTAGCACCATACAACATTCACTACGGAACCTTAAATTGGTCCCTAATGATGCAAAGACCAAGTTTATGATCTTTTCTAGGTCCCATGTTGTCTTTTATACAGATATGCATATCAGTACCTTGTCAGGAGCTGTAATTAAATATGTTTCAGAATATAAATACCTCGGAATATGGCTGGATAATGAATTGTCATTTGGCAAACATTCATGAGATAATCAAAAAAATAAGACAGGCTTAGTTTTTTATAATAGAAACAGAAATAGTTATTTTTAATTGAAACAGATGATGTTTTTCATTGGAGAATGGACAAAGGACCTTTCAGGCTGTTTTAATACCTGTTTTTGATTATGTGGATATTATTTATATGAATGCTACTCACTCTACTTTAAGAAAACTATCATAGTGCAGTTCGATTCATAACTGGAGATGGAGATTCACTATTGTTGTCACGCATTCAGCTCGTCAAGTGAACTCCAACTCCCAGAATACCCTGGGAGATCCTGTGACTCCGGACTCCTATCCTGTGACTCCTATCCTGTGACTCCGGACACCTATCTGCGCTCACAGTCTCCAGACTTTTGATTGATGTCACCTGTGCCTCATTAGAGCAGAGTATTTAAGCCTGGCTCTGACAGTCAGTCAGTGTGAGGTATTGTTTTCATTCTGAAACCTACTGAGCGGTTTCTCCTTGTTGTCTAATCGTGATTTTGACCGTTTGATTTCGTGTTTTCGACTACGTCTGTTGCCTTTCCGTCTTTGGTACTTTTGCTGCTTACTTGGATTGCTTATTCGGATTTTTGGACTGAACTATGACTACTCTTTAGCGTTTTGCCCCTTTTTGTTACCTTAGTTCATAAGTAGACGAGTAAATCGTCTGACCTCTTTTCCGCTAGCGTCTGGGTTTCTGTCAGAGCATAACAATTGTAATCTTTATTCTACTGTTTATTAGACTTTACTGTCTAAATGAAGATATAAACATAGAGCTATTTGTATTTGTGAAATACTTCTTGGGAAACTGCCAACGTGCTCAAGCTCATTGGTAGTGGAGTGGAAGGTTCATATAACCTTTGTTCACACTGTAGATTATGCCTTATGGTGCCAAGAGCGAGTTTAGATTCACTTTATTTTGTTCATCCTTTTCTCCTCACCTTCCTCTCGACTGCATTTTGTATAATTTTGAGTTTATACTAGTCTCCTATGAAAATGAGGCCATAGGTTTCAGTTTGTCTTTCCTATAAATAAAATTAATGAATAAATATTGTTGAAGGATTAGTGCAAAACCTGATTTATGGTGTTGGGAGATGGCTGACAGTTCTACTTTTATACTAGTGCTATGAGGCTAATGTATCTAAAATGTAAGCTTATGCCCAGTATTTAGCATTGTGCTAACTGCATGTCTAAATCATCACACATTCACCTCAAACCATGTCAGATATGAAATATTCCAAAATAGACTCTCGTATGTGCTTTCTGAAACTGTAGGCCATCTACAAAAGATCTACAAAATGGACAGGGGAGAGGACATGACCATGCCTCAGTAGTAACAGCAGCAAAAAGAGGACACACTGCACATTTGAAGGAATAGTAACTGTTAGTTTATATAATGTAATTGTTCATTTACACAAAGTAACTGTTAATTTACACAAAGTAACTGTTAATTTACACAAAGTAACTGTTAGTTTATATAATGTAACTTACACAAAGTAACTGTTAGTTTATATAATGTAACTTAACTTACACAATGTAACTGTTAATTTACACAAAGTAACTGTTAATTTATACAAAATAACTGTTGGTTTATATAATGTAACTTAATTTACACAAAGTAACTGTTGGTTTATATAATGTAACTTAATTTACACAAAGTAACTGTTAATTTATACAAAGTAACTGTTGGTTTATATAATGTAACTTAATTTACACAAAGTAACTGTTAATTTATACAAAGTAACTGTTAATTTACACAAAGTAACTGTTAATTTACACAAAGTAACTGTTAATTTACACAAAGTAACTGTTAGTTTATATAATGTAACTTACACAAAGTAACTGTTAGTTTATATAATGTAACTTAACTTACACAATGTAACTGTTAATTTACACAAAGTAACTGTTAATTTATACAAAATAACTGTTGGTTTATATAATGTAACTTAATTTACACAAAGTAACTGTTAATTTATACAAAGTAACTGTTGGTTTATATAATGTAACTTAATTTACACAAAGTAACTGTTAGTTTATATAATGTAACTTAACTTACACAATGTACCTGTTAATTTACACAAAGTAACTGTTAATTTAGACAAAGTAACTGTTAATTTATATAAAGTAACTGTTAATTTACACAGTGTGCCTCAAATGTAATCAAAGCATGTTTGCTTTTTTAGCTTTCAACAAGAGCTACAATGATAAGTAAGAGAAACTTATTTCCAACTAAGTCATGCAGTTAGTACAGTTAGCTTTGTGCAGTTAGCATGGTTAGTATTGTGCAGTTAGCATGGTTAGTATTGTGCTAACTTCATATCAAGGTTTGCTTAATTTTACTTAAGCTATGTCGTTGTTAAGTACTCTAAAATAGACTTGCGAACGTGGTGTGTGTGTATGCCGTACTGCTGTCTACGAAATGGATAAAAGATCAGCTAAAAACAGTAGAGCTAAAGTAGCGACGATCTTACACATTTTTTGACCGAATTTTTGTCCTTTTTTGCAGATCATAGTACATCATACTGTGTCAGGAACTACAGTGCGTGATGATTTAGCAGTTTGCATGATGCAAATTGGTGCACTTGCTATATTAACCTCACTGCTCCAGTGGAAATTTAGAGAATTTCAGACATCAAGCATGGCCTATCTGATAAACAGCGCTTGGGGTAAAGAAGAAAAATATAAAGATTTTTTCCTTTCTGTTTTAGAGAAATGCCTCATCTTTTCACATAGCACACACCTTCACCTCCAGGTTCTGAGTTAATGATGTCAAATATGGCAGATGGAAACAGAAGCACACGTAGACGGGAGCTTTTTAAAGGTAGTAATACACAGACCACACAATTTCAAAAATAATTCATACAGTTTATGCGAAGTGGGGGGCACATTTGTAGGTCAGCCTGGAGTGAAGCGATGGAAATTGACAGAGCTCAGTCGCCGCTCGGAATTAGGTCACCCCGACTCGCGTGTATCTTCACTGCTGTCTCTCTCTTTCTCGCTATCTCTCTTTGTCTCTGTCTCTCTCTATCTCTCTCTCATTCTCTCTGGCACACACACACACACACACACACACACACACACACACACACACACACACACACACAGTTTTTCACCCAGTCATGCTTGATGGGCTGTTCTCATCAGCCTTTGTTTAATATCTCTGCAGAATTAATTTGGGCTCATTAAGGAGCCTCCTTTCTGCAAATGCACTGATATAGTCAGTAATGTGGCTAATAAACATAAAAGGATGTGCTCCAGAGCTCCCTCTCAGCAGACGCCTGGAAAACACCAGCAGACAAGCAAAGAGTGAAGATAGCAAGGAAAGAATGATAATGCCGCAATCTAAGAATGGATTTTGCAATCTTTACGCATTAAACCACACTCAATCAGTCCAAGACTATTGTGATTTATAATAATCATGCTAGATTACTCTGAATGCACTGTAATTACCAAAGCAATATTTTGCACAGACATTGGCATGTATGATAATTTCACACAATTAGCAGAACTGTTTATTTCTCCAACACTTACTCCTTCCATTCAAGTACATTTGCCATTTAACTCTTTAAACTTTAGTATTATTATTAGGTTGTTAACCCTTAGAAGTCACCGTCAACAAAAGCATGGTGTGATTTATTAATATACACCGATCAGGCGTAACATTATGAGCACCTCCTTGTTTCCACGCTCATTGTCCATTTTATTAGCTCCACTTACTGTATAGCTGCACTTTGTACAGTTACAGACTGTAGTCCATCTGTTTCTCTGATACTTTGGTAGCCTCCTTTTACCCTGTTCTTCAGTGTTCAGGACCCTCATGGACCCTCACAGAGCAGGTACTATTTGGATGGTGGATCATTCTCAGCACTGCAGTAACACTGACATGGTGGTGGTGTGTTAGTGGTATATTAGCATCCTGAGAAACTGAACTCTGGCCCTCCAGGACCACAACTGATTAAGCCGATCAGTTAATGATCTGGTGTTGGAGCTGTGTTAATGCAGAGACCTCCAGGACCACAACTGATTAAACTGATCAGTTAATGATCTGGTGTTGGAGCTGTGTTAACGCAGAGATACTGAACTCTGGCCCTCCAGGGCCACAACTGATTATACTGATCAGTTAATGATCTGGTGTTGGAGCTGTGTTAACGCAGAGAAACTGAACTGTGGCCCTCCAGGACCACAACTGATTATACTGAGCAGTTAATGATCTGGTGTTGGAGCTGTGTTAATGCAGAGAAACTGAACTCTGGCCCTCCAGGACCACAACTGATTAAACTGATCAGTTAATGATCTGGTGATGGAGCTGTGTTAACGCAGAGAAACTGAACTGTGGCCCTCCAGGACCACAGCTGATTAAACTGATCAGTTAATGATCTGGTGATGGAGCTGTGTTAATGCAGAGACCTCCAGGACCACAACTGATTATACTGATCAGTTAATGATCTGGTGTTGGAGCTGTGTTAACGCAGAGAAACTGAACTGTGGCCCTCCAGGACCACAACTGATTAAACTGATCAGTTAATGATGAACTCTGGCCCTCCAGGACCACAACTGATTAAACTGATCAGTTAATGATCTGGTGATGGAGCTGTGTTAATGCAGAGACCTCCAGGACCACAACTGATTATACTGATCAGTTAATGATCTGGTGTTGGAGCTGTGTTAACGCAGAGAAACTGAACTGTGGCCCTCCAGGACCACAACTGATTAAACTGATCAGTTAATGATGAACTCTGGCCCTCCAGGACCACAACTGATTAAACTGATCAGTTAATGATCTGGTGATGGAGCTGTGTTAACGCAGAGAAACTGAACTCTGGCCCTCCAGGACAACTGATGGCCCCTGATGAGGAAAGGAAGTCTAGTGGTTAAATTTCAGGGGTTGAAGAAGATCAGTTTGTTACAGTTTCCAGTTCTGACAAATGGGCTCTCATATATATTCAGTGGAAAAAGCTCCTTGTGAAATGATTTGAAAAGAAGGCCAAATATTGGACACACAGATATTTGTATGCGGAGGCCGGGGCTGCGTGATGTGAAGCGTTCCTCCGGCGCCTCGCTTTGACCTTGAGGAACCCGTTGGCCCGGCGCTAGCGGCTTGCATAAAGAGTGAGCGGCCGGCGCCGAGCGAGAGAGCGGCTGTGTGTGAATGGGAGTTAATGAGCTCCATTCAGCCGGCGCTGGAGACTCAGCCCAGCGTCTTCAGAAGCCCTGCAGCGGAAGCGCAGAGGACACGGCCGCGCCTCTGCCGGACGCTAATCAGGCCAGCCTTACCACCACCACTTTCTTCACCGACGTGTCAGGTTCATAACCGAGTGGATTAACAGACAGGAGAGAGAGAGAGAGCGAGCGAGCGAGAGAGAGAGAGAGAAGCATGAGAGGAAAATAGAGAGAGAGAGAATTATTAGGAGGCTTCCCCATTAGAAGTAACAGCTGGTATAATTTGCATAATACCCATCAAAAGTCATTTTCCTGGGCTGCTTGTCAAACCATGATGGAAAAAAAAAGTAATACAAAATCCAGTTCATTAGAGCTGCCAAGTGCATGTGTAGCTTCACAATTAGTACACTTTGCAGTATCTGGAGAAAAAGAAAAAAAACCTACAAAAGTCTCTGTACTCCAACATATGGGCCTATCTATAATGTTATTTGCGATTTTATTAAGTATCTGATTCACAAATGCTCAAATTATTTCCTAATCAGACTTGGACTCCGCGGCGTCGCTACTCGATAATGGCATTCGTGCGTAATGTATTCAGCCGGAGTTTTTTGGACGCTCGCGCAGGCTCATTATTTCTATGCCTGTCTGAGCACCTATTTGCAGATGTGAGGCTTGTGAGATAAACGCTCACTTAATGGGCAATAATTTCAGTGTCTAGAAATAATGCTCACAGGTATTTCTCTGATTTACTGATTTACTTTGCTCACGTCTGGTCGTATGTGTCCGACAGTGATATTAGTTGGTAGCTTTAATTAGTTGGTCATTTTTAATTAGTTTAATATTGACTCATTATAATTAGATATACATATCATCACTGTCATGTGTTCATTCTTCACTGTTTTTTGATGTAATTTCTGCCCTTTGCACCGTGTCAAACTTTTATGATGAATGGACCAATAGGAATAGCCTAGAATTTCTTGGAATGAATCATGTTTCCGTTAAGTTCTATTCAAAGTTAAGAAACGAAAGTTTCCTTTAGGTTTTGTTCTGACAGCGATGATGTGTATCAATATCTGGCACCGTATGGATCAGTAACAATTTATGGGGTAACATATACAAATAATAAGTGCTTATTTTTTTCATTACAGTCATAAAGTTTGTTGATAATGTTTTACTTAATGTGTGTGTCTGTGCCCAGTTTTAAATTATTATTTATTTATTATGCTTTGATTCTTTTCATCAATTATGAATAATTTTTGAATCACTTAAGGTTCAATTCACGTAATATATACTCTTTGTAGCTGTGGAATCATTATTTTATAAAGATAGATCAAATGTATGATTACATGTAAATATAATACACTTGTGAACATATTTGCGATGTTATAATTATGGGAAAATTATTAATAATTCAAATAGTGGCCACAAGTTACAACATTTTGTATATATTTTATACATATTTTATCAATTATTTGATCAATAACAAACTTTTAGATAATAATTAGGTTTCTGTTTATATAGGCCTGGTATTATAATGTGTTACCAAATATTTTTCTGTGTGATTATTGATTCAACAAAATAAGAAATTCTTAGCTGATTAAAATTAAATTTGCACACTTTTATTATTCCTCAAAAAGTAGACGATCAGCCAAGATTAGTTTGGTGTCTGGAAAATGAACAGAAGGCAAGTGTGATAACAAATCAGGCAGTGCTGTCAGCTGATCAGCTACATCTGAGGTGAGGGGAAATGATGATAGTGCTATTTTTTGCTGGTCCTTTAGGCCTCTGATCATAATACAGGATGTTTATATTTAGAGTGTATTGGTCATTGTTGGAAGTTTTAACCTGGCTTGTTTCTTAAGGGTTCTACTAGCCTCTGGCCGTTTGTGGTTGTGTGCTACGGAGGACACTCAGTAATACGCATCTTTGGCCTCTTGTAGAAAACCGCAGTAGATTTGCTTATTACATTAGCCTGGTTGTGGGGCTGAGCTACTGGCCCATGCTGGACCCATATTTGGTCATTTAACCATTCAATTAAAGCACTTCCTGTTCTCTCTCTGTACTTATTAAAGGTGTTTGTTACTTTTAGATGGAAAGTGTTTGGGGATAGTTTTTTTTAGAATGCTTCTTAGAGGATGAGAGGATGTTTTCTTTGTCAGAAGACTTATTATTATTATTATAATTATTATTATTATCTTTTCCAGTGAGTCAGTTCTCCTCTGAGTGTGTCTAAATTCGTACATTCAGTTTGATTACCTGGGCTTTGACTGAGAGGTGAGGCTAAATTTGGTCAGGGATCCATTTCTTTGTTTTCTTTACAGTCCAGAATACTCTCAAAAGCACTGAATTTCAAAGGCATTCATATTTTTCCTGTTCTTCTTTTGTGTTATCTGTCCTTCGTGTCCGTAAGGAACCACAGAAAAGACCCTAGGCTGGACCGTTCTCGCTATATTACTGAAACCTCTCAAGTCTGAAACCTTATCTGTTTAATTACCATGACAACTTCAGTTAGGACTGATTTTAGCACAGACGCTGTTACAGAACAACAGTTCTTAAGTTCATAACCTTATCATTAACTCCAGATAAGAAAACAGTATTTCACAAACATCTCAACTAGTCTAAATTTCCTAAATACTGTCCCGACTGTCCCGATAAACCCCAACAGCATCTTAATGTCTGTTTTAACTGTCTGTTTCTATTTTATGCCGTCATAGGCATAAAACTATAACTAGCATAATAACGCAAAGTTTTTTTACATTAAAAAAGTGCTTTTACTTTACTTTTATTTATTTATTTATTTTAATCCCAGACACTGCCGACACGATCGCCACCGTACCCCTCCTATTATCTTCATGTGTTTTGTGTTGAGGTGTTAAAAATATGTGGTTAGTATAGTGTAGTGGATAACACCTCTGCCTTCTGCGCTGTAGACTGGAGTTGAATCAGCGTCAGCACCCTATACTATAACAATAAGAGTCCTTGGGCAAGACTCCTAACACTACCTTTGCCCACCTGTGTAAAAAATGTAAAATTGTATGTCACTCTGGATAAGAGTGTCTGCCAAATGATAAAATATTAGAGTGATGGTGGTGAATAATGAGGAATAACATTAAAGCATTTGAGAAACTGAAACTGGAGCGCGGCGACGCTTTGCTAAATAACACATTCTTAACTTCAAGTTTATGTTGCTTAAGTTTTGTTTGACCATTTTTACCTCAGTAACAGTAGCTATCTGCCTAATTAACTTGATGATTTTGATTGCACATTTACATTTCAGCTGTGCACGTATGGTCGTTTGCTTGGTAGTAGACATGACAGTTGATTGTCAACATCGATCGAGAAAGGTAAGATTTCCTAACATAAGATGCTGTAAAATAAGATTCCTAAATTAAGATAAAATTTGCATCTGTAATACGAATTTGTGAAAAATCTTATCTTGACCTGTCAGATCTTAAAACAAAAGTACAGGACGTTTCTGTAATACGGCCCCAGATCTTTATTTATAGAGGCACATCGTTATATTTGAAAACCTTTCCAGGGTCCTTCATCGTTGATCTGCTGAGTCCCATTCTGTGTTGTTATATCTTGACTGCTGGATCCTCTGTTGTTAATAACTGAATTAAAGTCCAACCAGATTTATTGTGTGGAAAACAATATCACACGTATAAATATTTGTGGCAGTTTTCGTGACAGTGTTTTTTTGGGAATAATGCCAAAGCCCACACATTTTGTTCCCTTGTTGTGATGTCAGCACTCATCAGCGCTCAAACCTTTTCAGCTGTTCAAACCATGTTTGGCCCAGAAGTGCTTTAATGTGAGCTTTTAACAGTGGTTTGTAAAAGAAAATGGTCAAAATAGCATTGAGGTAAAATCTGATCTTTATTACTAGAGAAGACATTTAATGAATGTGAAGCTCAGTGTTGATGTACTCATTAACACATGCTCAATTTAATTAGATTATTCTGGTATAAGTGAGAAGTTAGCTTAAAAAAATGCTACCATACAAGTGAAAAACTGTCATTTTATATTTTCATTCTGTAAAGCATTTCAAACCTGTTGGTTTATAAAAAAAGTGTTATATAAATTAAATTTCCTTGCTTTTTTTAGAGCAACTCTTTACACAGAAGTAGAATATAATCAGCATAAACAATATACCCAAATGACTTTTGAAGAGCCAAAGAATTTTATTTTAGCCAAGAAACAAGCACATACTTTATTAAATATCATTAGAAGTGTTCGTAGTTGATTCTTACTTAACCCTTTAGAACCGAGCGTCTTGCTGTTGATCCATTCTAGGAATTCGACAGTGGTTCCTTACACTTGTTTGAATCTGCTGCTGGAGGCGTTACGCCGCATGTACGTCCAGAGTGAAACACGTCAGCATGCAGAGTCAGAGCTTTTTGTTATACTGTGTTTCCTATCACTGTGTAAAACAAGCATATTAAACAATCTTATTAAATCTGTGGGAAAGAGGAAAAACATGTTTTTATTTCATTTTCTATTAATGTTGTGCTATACCCCAAACTGGCTATTGTTTATTAAATATATATGCAAAAACTTCAACAGTAAAATACAGAAACTTGTAGTAGACCATGAAATATTACATGAACACTTCATGTTCCCAGGAGTTCAGTCTTTTAAACCTACCTATTTGCTGAAACTATTTGCTTAAACTAGACACCTGGCCTCCTTTCCTGGGCTCAGTTTCTGAGCTGCTGAGCTGACGTTAGGTGTGACTGTTGGTTGAACTGCAGCTGAAATGCATTTTGGTGATTTGACTGGTGTGGAATTGCACAGAACTGTGTATAACTGAGGTGTAACCGCTGCACCATTGACTGTTGTTAGGGTAGGAAAGTTGGAGCACATTATGTTGCAGTGCATGTTGGGGACTGTAGTGTGTAGTAAAACAGGCTAATATTAATAGAAAATTAAGGCCTTGTGTGTTTGACACATGGTGTGTAAATATGCGCAAGGCTTCCTTTATTGTTGGCTGCACAGTGAGTTTACAAGCTCATTCAAAGCTGAATTCAGAGCAGAACCTTGATGTTTAGGCAGAATAAACATAAAACAACACAGCTGATGAGCAGCTTATATTTGTGTGTTTTCTTGATCGAAATTAGTTTGTGACAAATGAATCTCAGATTGTTCTTTACTTATTAAAAGCTGATTAAATGGCAGAACGAGCCACTGTTTTTCCTCCGTCTTAGAGGGTTCATTAAAAATAACAGTCAGAATCAAATGTCAAAAGAACGTAAGGCATCTCCAAACTTTTGACAGCCATTGTAAATGAGTGCAGCTGAGATGACGAGGCTACCCAGTTAGATTTCAGATTTACTGTGGTGTAACTGCGGAGGATCGTGGAGAAAACACGAAACTCTCTCATGGATCACCCTCGCTCCTTCCGCGCCCCTGCCTAAGGTCACTGCTGCGTTATCTCAGCTCCATTTGTCTCTGTCACAGGACAGCATGAGCTACAAAACCCTCCTGATGGATGGCCCTCCTCCCAGGCATATATTTCCCACCACGCACAGGCCTCAGAACAGCTATCAGGAGGCTGATTAGGATATTGTGCGGGTTCCGGCTCCCCTGTTGGGAGAGGGCCGCTAATGTCCAGGAATTGCTGACCATTCAAGAGTGCAGAAGTCCAAGGAGCACTGTTGCTTCGATTTGAGTGTCATTCAGCGTTTGGAAATAGAGTGAACTCCTTCCCCCCATGGCTCTGCACATTGCATTAAGCTGTGTGAGCCCTGAACTCAGTCAATTTAATGGCAGCCAAAAAGCCTGAAACCCTAAATTATTTCCTCCACAACCCTTCCAGTCAAGTCTTGCCATGTCTGTTTGCTCCCAAAAAAAGAAGGTGCCATTGCTCTGGGCATTACAAAACAATACACAATACAGCCTGCTGGTGGGTCTTTAGTCTTTTTAATTTATTTTGGATGCTCTGTGCTGTTGTTGAATATCTGTGGTGCCTTGTAATGAAATACCCACTGTGCAATTTTGCAAGTGTGTCAAGTGGAGCATGACCAGATATGCAAATTTAATATGGAAGTGGCAAAGTGGAATTTTGAGTATTTTTTCACGTCTGGAGGCTGTTAAAAGCATTTCTGAAATCAATGAATATATAATATGCGGGTGACCAGGCCAGATAGCAATCCCTGTTTATCAGGCTCTGCGAACTAGTTTGTGTTCTCTAGTCCACTTTTCTTTCTTGAAGTGCCTTCACACAGAGGGTGGTGAAATGGCACAGTTAAGAGAAAAGATGTTGTCATCTCTCTCTCTCTCTTTTATCTAGGTTTATTTTATATTCAGGTATTAAATGTAATATGTTGTAACTACCTCTTACCACTTGCAATACTTGCTCTCATGTAAATCCATTTAATCTGTCTTATATCCTGTGTAAATATACAATAGACATAGTTAATCCTACTCTCTCATAGTTCAATTTATGAGATAAATTGATAATTTATTAAGTTATGCCTAATTTCTGTCTGTTTTTATTCCTATTTTTATTTCTGCCTAATATGTGTTAGTTATGTGATATTGTACTTTGTCTTGCTATCTATCTATCTATCTATCTATCTATCTATCTATCTATCTATCTATCTATCTATCTATCTACCTACCTACCTACCTGTCTAGCTGTCTACCTACCTGTCTGTCTGTCTGTCTGTCTACCTACCTACCTACCAACATACCTACCTAGTTACCTACCTAAATAGCAAACTATCTATCTATCTATCTATCTATCTATCTATCTATCTATCTATCTATCTATCTATCTATCTATCTATCTATCTATCTATCTATCTATCTATCTACACAGTCAAATGCAAACAACTGATCAAACTTTGTTGGTTTTCTAAGTGAAAATAAGTTTATGTCCTCTATAGTCAACAAACTTCTGCACAGTTAATGCACACTTAGTTTATTTGCTGAATTTAACATAAGGAAACATAAAATGTGACCTTTGAAAACTATACATTTTTTTTTCTCCAGTATGTTCAACTTAGTATTGACATATTTAAATGTGTTCGCTATTAAGGTTGTGTTATTTTCACAAAATGTCAGGGGACCAGAATTCACACTTTTGAATATGACTTTATGAAATATTTGTTGTATTCATACAGCCCTGATTAGATCTGTATCACATTTAGTCCAAGCCATCAGATGTATGTCTGTATGTCAACACCTGCTCATCCAGCAGATATTAATAAGGAACTGGCTCTACTCCTGTGACAAGGCTTTGAACTAAATGTTGGAGCATTGTTGTGAGGATTTGTTTGCATTCAGGCACAAGTGCCGTAGTGAGGTCAGGTACTCATGTTGGACGATCAGATCTGGATCACAAACATAACTCCATTTCATCCCAAAGAATGCAGTTCTACTGCTCCACAGCCCAGTTTTATACCTCTCCAGCCATCGCTTGGCACTGAGCATCGTGACTTAAGGCTGTGATACAGCTGATCCAGAGCACCCCATTCTATCAACAGTGGTATCTCTGTGGAGATTATACAAGGTGCTTAGCTCACAGTTGAACACATTTGCGGTAATGAGTGCAGCTTAACCTTTTAACAAGCCATAGGCCTGCAAAGTTTTATTACACACTTCTATAACCTAAGAATAGCTCCATTAGTTTGCATTGAAGTCCCTGTAGTTACTGCGTAATAAGCTCAAAAAGTGGCTCAGTTTACTAATTGGAAGGAGTGGATTTGGATACTTGTTTAAAAAGTACAAGGGGTCAGTGTTTACTATATAATTTCCAAAATGCATGACTGACTGGACAGTTTTTCAGACCAGTGCTCAAATCAGCTACTGCAGCATCTACCATGGGGATTTAAAATAACGAATGCAATGAGAAGGCAGGAAATGGGCGTACGCTGTACATCACCGTCTCTAAAGGGACTGGGCATCATTAGAAAGTGCATCAGCACTGATTCCCAGGCTGGCCGGTTGGCAGAGCAGGTGGTGATGAGTCAGGTAAAGAGACCTGTGTTCCTCTCAGGCCTGGGTCCAGGCCCACGGCCCCACAGCTTGGCTGTGATTGATGACACTAATTATTGTGTCGCTGTTTGTTTCAAAACTCCACTCTCTGGACGTGGCACCCTGGCTCAGCCACTGTAAACATATACACACCTTTAGCTTGGGCACAGGGCACCTATCACTCTCTCTCACTGGACAAGCTTGACTCCTGCATCTCTCCATTCTTTCTACCACCATGTCACCTCCTAACACTTAGAAAGCTCAGTTAAACCAACAACAACAAAAGCATGTTGTTATTTGACATTAGTTATTGCTCACTGAAAGTGGCAGAGAGATTTTGTCAAAAGTGGACAGTAAATTTTAGTTTTATCTCATTTGTGTTTGGTAGTAGAGGGAATATTTGAAGATGAACATGAGGAAAGGTTTACTGTCCCGCATTATTAATTTTATCTTGTTGTTTTTAAGTGAATAGAATGTATAACAAAATAGACTTAATGCATTAATTGGTGATTATTTACCAACAGTTTTGACAACTGAGCTGGCGCTAGGCTTGGATTTGTGTTCACAGGGTTTGTGTTTCTGCTTACATCAGAGCTTGACATCTCAAATCCACTCTGCTTAGAGAAATCATTGCGAAACCATTGCAGGCTCGAGGGTTCACCAGTAAGACGCATCGTTGGATCTGCTTGTCAGTGAAGGACGCGTGGTTGTCATCAGTGGGCGGGAGCATATCTCTGTCGTGCTTTGAGACGTGCAGAGGAACTGACCCTTCTCACCCTATTCTCCCTGTAGCCCAGTGTGTCTGCAGCAGCAGAGGCAGTAGGCTGGTGTGAAATACTACACAGCCTGTGTGCACACAGTCTCGTACTCCACGGCGTCAGGTCATGGCGTGGAACAGGTTGCGGCACTGTGAACTGCTGACCCCAGGCCTGGGCTCTGTGTCCTGAGGGGAAGCCTTTGTCCAGGGCTGTCTCTGCTCATGCTGAGCTGCTGACATAACCGATTTTTTTATACACTTAGTCTCCCAGTGAGGCTCCCACGGTGCTGTGGTCCAGGCAGTGTGCGGTCACGGGGTTCTCTTTGTTTCAGAAGATTTTCTAAAACGTACGGCATGGGCTTCAGTTCAGGTCTGATAGGTGATACACCACACATGTCTGAAACGATGGCATATGTTGGAAAATTTCTGTTACATTTTAAAAAGAAAAATAAAACAAAATACGACTTCATCCATCTAGAGTCGGTGGATTTGAAAGGGCCAGCCTTTAGCCCACGCCTTGAGCTCTGTAGCTGAAAAAGAGACTGAAGGGCAGAATTGCTGTTTTTATTCACCATATGTTCAGACTTAAGTGGTTCCCTGAACTGAACATTAAACAGAGATTTCATACTAAGGAATAGAAGTTCAGCTCATCCCACCAAATGAAAATGAAATAAAATCTAAACAGAAAGTCAAAAATGTTTACTGACATATTATGTCAACATATGGTCTTATTTTCTCAAAATAATTACTTATTATGTTGAAATAATCACATTTCTTTCTCACATATTTTGAAGCGTAATTCTCTGGCAGTCATTATTTTGGCTTAGTGAGTCAAAATCTCAAGAAGACAAGTCAGTATTTTGACAATGTGTCACAGTTTAAAGCTGAAACAGAAGATTTTTTATTTCCTACCTGGAGGAAACAGCTTTTTTTATGAATATTACATTAAGCAAAGAGGGGTTCATATTTTACTGGTCATATGGTTATTTTGATGTTGGGTCTATGTGCATTTGCATGGGAAGTTCTTAGTAGATAAGCTGCTACATTGGCCACTCCCACTGGGGCAGGGGCAGTATTAGACTGTCAGTAGTCAGTACCTCTTTTAGTAAATCTGCCCCTCAGTCACCAGTACACAGTGAAGATGGGTATCTCACATGGCAGCACCAAATAAATATGTATTTTCTGTGGATATCCGTGATGTTGGGACTATCTAGGCATCTGTTATTGAACAGTCTCATAAATCAGTCTCAGATAATCAGTTTTTTATTGAATCAAAACAGAAACACCACAGTCTCTAATTTTAAGTAATGCTAATGACTCGGCCTCATTCTGAAAGTATAAGTAATTTCATTAGACTCAATGAGATTTAAACCAGCAGCACCTACACTTGGTACCCCTTATGAGGAGCCTATCTTCACTTTGCAGCGTCTACATCTGTTTTAACACTGTGACAAACGTGACTCATGGTCATGTATGTATTTGAATGTGTGTCGTCTCTTTGGCGGCGTGTTTTGTGGCTCATGTTTATTGAGTTGTGAGGTAATGTGCAGTAGTACTCAGCTCTTTAATGATGGCAGGAATATAAAATGACAAACCCATCCATTAGCCCCAGCGTGTAGCTTCATCTCCGCTTGCTGAATGCTGATTAGTGTGACGCAGCCAAGTCCTGAGATAACACTCGCATTAAGATCCACACAGAAATGGCATCATCTAATCAAAAATACAGCGCAAATGTTTGCTTGGCACAATAAATTGTTTCAAGGTTATGTGATTTTTCTTGGCCGGGGACAAGTCGGTCGGCAGCTGCACGTACATTAACGAATGATTGTTTACCGGTTACTCCAGCTAATTAATGATAAAGGATTAGGATGTCCTCTGGCTGCAGATTTACAGAGTATGTGTGTGTTTGTGTGTGTGGTGCCTGCCTGCTTGTGTGTGTGTGTGTCGCCGCTGTCCTACGGTGTTGTAAAACGATGGCTTGGCGAGACCACACAAAGGGAGCTGTTTGTGCCAGAAGGTCGGGTCATGTGACGCCTCCCCAAGGAGGCTGCGGTGTGCACTTCGGTTTCCTGGGTGGAAAATGACAGCTCTGACAACGGCGGCCCATTGGAGCCGCTCTGCAGAAGACAAAAATAACACGAGACCCGTTTCAGCAGTTAACAAATCGTGGATGCTCACATCAGAGCCACAGCTAATGTAGCTAATGGAGGGTTGTAACCACTGGTTAACGTTGTACAAACTGCATGCTTAAATAGTCCGAGCCACTTGCCTCTAACCACACAGAGTTTTTAAATAATGAGAACTGTCAGACAGACTTGCTTATGTGATTTCTAACAATGTATTGTAGCAATATATAGTTATACAGCCTTCATAAAGCATGTGTTTTTTCTGTGTTTATAGTAGATAACATTGTCAGATATTTGAAGTAGGGATGGACTGATCTAACTTATCTGTCCCGATACTGAACTCAGGATATTGGCCGATACAGAGAACTGATACAGTATTTTTTCTTTTTCGATTTAAAATCTGTGTGCCTCATATAATGCGTTATTACAATTGAGTTCATTCCAAAACATGACATGTATTTTAACCCTCTATTGCATAATGTTGCCTCAGGGCAACAAACTCCTTTTCCTCACTTTACAGTAACACTGTACATATTTAATGACAAAAACAGGGTTAACAACAAAGGGGAAGAGTGAGTAAGTCAGTAAAAGGCATGTACTTGGTCATTCTATCTCTTAGTGTGCGCATTTAAACCTCTTGTTTAAACATTTAGTGTGTGTGTGTGTGTGTGTATGTATGTATGTATGTATGTGTATATATATATATATATATTTTTATATATATATATATTATATATATATTTTTTTTTTCTTTTTTTTTTGCAGAAATAGGTTTGTCTACATACTCAAAAAAGACCTCTGCACAAATTATGTTGTAAAAAAAATCTTTTCATATGTAATAATCACATTGATTATTAATAATCATATTTTATAATTATGTAATTTAATAACCTGGAACACTTTATGCAAGAAAGAAGTTTTTAAATTGCTCTCATAATGTGTGGAGGATAGGGTTAAGAAAGTTGGGTAGTTTTTGGATTTTTGAAGAGGGCACACTGAAAAGTACATTCTTAATTTTTTTAGGGCTACAAAGTACATGTGATCGCTGTAGACTTCCCAATGTTATCATTACCTTACTTTATCAAAATCGCCCAATTTTTTTATTTGTTTAGCCTACATTCAAATAATAAAAATCTGAAGTGGTTATTTTCTGGCAAAGCTGATGTGAAAAACTTGGGAAACACTGACACAACTCTTTTGGTCTGATGCACTTAGATTTTTTAAGAGGGGCTTTTATTTTGACACACTTTGCAAAGAAGCACATGGTGCGTTTCATGTTTGCAAAGAAATTTATTTCATCTTAAAAGAAACAACTTTGCCAGTAATGTGATTATTAATAATTGTTACCTGCATGTAGAGCATTTGGTTCCATTAATAAAAACACAAATTAACAGTTTAATGTTTATTACATTTTGGAATGATATTCCTCCATTTGAGATCAGTATTGAGAGTAGATTGCTCAAGTCTGGCCGTTACCCAGTTTGTTTAAGGTAGGTAAATCCAGTATTGGATCAATGCGTCACTAAGTTGAGGTCAATTTAAGCTACACTGTGCAAGTTTTGAGGATTTGGAGACCCCTCTGGTAGAAATGTGTAATTGCATGCAATGCTTTGTAACTTTTGCAAGGTCAGTTGTGCTTCAGACCCCTTCCCCAAGGAAATGAACCTACTGATTGTGAGTATTTAAAGAGAACTCGAGTAAAAATTTGATTGACAGGTCTTCTAAGGCTGTAACTGAATTATGTACTATTGTCATCATATCATTGAGCTGGACTATCTTCTTGATTGTGATATTAATACATAAAGACATATGACGTGCTCTGAAAAGCTCCCACAAAATGCAAAACGAATTTGTTGACTTTTAAATGATTACTTACAGAGTGACTTGCAGTATAACACGCACACTATATTTCCACTTTTCTGTTTTATTTTATTTCTTTCAGTTACACCAAAAAAATCTTTCATCATGTAGCTTTAACACTGAGACATACAGTTTGTGTAACGGCTATACGCTTCTATTAATTGTTAGCTACATTAACCTTGTGAATTCAATGGAAAACTAAAGAATCAGACTCCAGACACATTAAATACTGGCCACAATAAATACTGCCCAATCTACTACATAAGTATAAGCCTGAATGGTGAGAAGCCTTTGCGTCTCTGCTTAAATGGTCTCATGCATATCCACCACAGGGTAAGAACTGGTGCTGGATTGCAAAATCTCACGGGTAAAGTGATTTGAGTCTTGCATTTGTCCACATGGCTGCCTGGTGTCCCCAGGCGAGGCAGGAGCTGGCTGTGTGGGCCCGGGTGGGTGGCTGGGTGGGTGAGTGAAGGGAGGGAGCGAGGTCAGGGTAGCGAAATATAGGGGATTGGCTTTCCTTACTGCATGAACTTGTGCTGTGGGCTGTGGACGCGGGCGCTTGAGGCTGCAGATTATCAACAGGAAGGTGCAGGTGCCAAAGTCCAGCTCTCCACAGCTTCAATTACGGAGCTCTGGCAGAGCCACACAGCACAGAGTGACTCACATAACAAGCCTGACCTCAACCACAAGCGGGCAACAGAACTTGTTTTGTGCGCTCTGCAAATGCTGTTATCACAAATTGATATATTCCCTAAGAGTCTGCCAGACTTTCTTGGGCATCATCCACTTGGTAGGTGAAAAGAAAACATGTAAATGTAAAACTTACTTTCAATTTATGTGCAATATTAGCACCTCATGCTTCTCAAGTTGAATTTGCTTTTCTCTTGGTCCGGTGTAAAGGTACGGCCTTTGAGTGCTGTAAAAAGCTCAAAACAATGTGTTTTTGAGTTTTTCTTCTGACAGCAACAATCTGCATCATCAAGGAATAGAAAGTAAACAGTTTCAGCTACAAGAAGGCTTCATTCTGGATGTCCAGCCTTTGCAAAGATCTGCTTTACCCTGACATTAGATCCAGCTGGACATGAGGACACACAGAGCTGCCAACAGCTCGAATGCCTGTACCTGCTCTCTCCTCCAAAAGTTCACAAACGTCTGTGATATTATGTAACCAAGACAGCATCAGCGTGGAAGAATGGCCGTGGTAAAAGCTTACTCCCCTGACACCTGAGCCACAATACCCGGCTTTTCTTTCCTAGTAAAGAGGATTAAGCAACAGGTTACAGACAGAGCTGCCCGGTCAGAGTGCCGGGCACAGTGGGGGGAAACAGACCCACTAATGTCTCTCTTTTAAACCTGAGCTCCTAATGTGGTATCCCTGATCATGGGGTGAAGGGTACACCAGACACCCACCTCACTACAGCCTTTTTGTGAACGTTGCCAGTTCTGTGACTTTGTGGAAGTGCTGGAGAGAGCGTCGGGATTGACTGTAACTCTTGCACCTGCAACAAAATGAACAGTAGGGCCTTGTTTTTTTTAGATCTGAGAATCTGATTGTGGACTTGGAGCAGTCTGGGTCTCTTCTTTGTCCTAGCTACAGAGGTCTTCTAACAGAAGAATGCTAACGAAGCAAACCTTTCAGACCTAATGTCCAAGTCATGAATGGCACCAAGATACAACACAAGCTAATGGTGTGAAAGCAAGTAGTAGTCAGTTTGCCAACAACACATCCCAACATGTTGACATCTAATTTAACCAGTGACATTTTTCTGAATGGTCAGTAGGTTTGCAATGATGTGCTCTTACTAGTGATTGCACTGATACCGACACTGACACCAAAACCTTTAATATCATCTGATACGATACTTTTTTCCTTTCTTTTTTCCTGCGCTGTTAGAAATGAAGGTTCTGTGCAAGTAAATTTTTCGTTCCTTAAGGTATAAACAATGTAAATGTTCCCTCAAAGGTACAGCAGTGGTTTTAAGGTCTAATTGTGAACCTTAGAAACAAGTTTCTCCAGGTGAAAAGCATGTATTTGTACCTTTTCATAACCGAATGTTTTAAAACAGAACAATAACGTAAAAGCCTGGAGGTGAGACGGGGTTTGTGGAGTCAGTACAACTTAGAAAATACAATGTCAATGGATTATGGTGCAGTTATGTTCTCTGACTAAAAGTACTTAGATATACCCTTAAGGGTCCCACCTCAGTGACACCTTTTTTCTGAGAGAGTACTAAGTTTTAAAATGAAATATCTTGCATATGCTATATGGCTTTGTCATGTTAAAAAGCATATTACTGCCTATTATCTCTTAAACTTGTCCAGTCTTCCTGCTAAGCTTTTGGTCTGTAGTGTAAAGATCAAGTGAGATCAGAGATCAAGTTGTGGCTGGGATTGCTTGGGTCACAAATGGTGGATTGAAGCAACTCTATGAAAGAGAGATGGTGCTGCCCTGCAATATTGATGGAGAGAGCAGCTGTGCAGCCACAGAAACAAGAGCAGGCGCTAAGGCAAGAAGGTGACTTAACGTTTGATGAGGCGACGCTGGACACCGAAGGCCAGCTGCCCGCTGAACCTCAGCGAGTTTATCCAAGCAGATCAATGGCGCTTAATCTCCGCATCGATAGCCGAGGCAGAACTGCCTTTTCTGACAGCTACAGATGGTGTCAATTACTGGCGAAAAAAAAAAAAAACAGACCTCTAGGTCTCAAACAAGGTGGGAGACTCCCACTGTATGTAGAATGGAAGCCCCTCGTAGACAGTCATGCTGGGAAACAGAGTACGGCTGGATCTCTGTCCCCGTTTGAAGGACCCGTCAATCCCATTTTATTCTGTCTTGTCAGCGGGTGTCGCGAGGGGAAGCGGTTCAGTGGCAATTAATTATTGTTGTGTATTCTCTGTTGCGACGTTGGAGATGATATCTGATGCAAATTTCCTCCGCCACAATTACAGCGGCTGCTAACTATTGACATTTACGAGGACTCTGATTTGAATGATCAGAGACGTTAGTAATTTGGGACTCTAAGTGGGTTTTGATTTCTGCCGGAGTCGCAAAAGCTGGTTGAGGGAAGAACAAAAAAAAAAGCTCTAGACCTCCAGGTCCTCAGATGCTGTGAAAGAAACAAAGCTGAAAGTCATAGATGTGAACTTCTCGCCGTTTTGAGTGATATACCATTCATGTGAATCGTGGAGATTTTAAGAGGTTTAAATAACAGGAAGGGTGGGCTTTCTTTTAGTTTTTGTCTGAAATTGATGTTGATTTCTGTGGACTGCTGTAACTGCTATGGCAGCTAAATGATCGCCAGCAAAGTCCATCGCAATTGGCAATCATTGGGGTCCAAGCACGAGGTGCCGTATCGAGCCAGAAGAAAGTAGGCAAAGTTTTAAGATCTCTATTCATAATAGACCTGGGTTCTCAAAAAAGAGAAGTTTGCCAAATTCTGTACACACTGACATTTTGACTTTGATATGGTTAGCAACAGATTATTAACAAATGAATCAAAATATCTAGAAAACAGTGCAATATTTGGACATGAATAGATAATTTCACAGCAATTACAGTTAGTTCAGTCTCAGAGTGCAGCCGAAATTAATGTTGTAATCAATCACGAACGAAGCCAGCAGGTTCTGAACTTTTGCACCTTCTTCACTGCTCCTGAATTTTGGCGGTAGCTCCAGCAGGGAGGGCTCATTTCTTTCGGTTAAAGGTGAAAGAGAAAGGTTGTGGTTTTGATGTTTGAGTCAGTGTGTGGTGAGCCCTTTGTGTGTGTGTCAAAGCTCTTGGTAATTTCCCAGCGTGTTCACACACACCTAGTGTGTACGAGGTGATAGAGCTGATGGAGAACTGATAATCCCTCAGAGCCTCTGTGCACACATCCTAAGGTTTCATTAGCCTACTGTACCTGTCGGAGTGAGAGAGAAATACACACCACACACCCCACACACACTTACTCATGCTGTACACAGTCTGGTCTCAAGAGATGCAGAGAGCAAGAGATGGAGAGAGAGAGAGAGAGAGAGAGAGATAAAGAGAGAGTTGAAGGAGAATGAAAACCGGGGTCAGCGTTTTTAATACGGGAGCACTTCCAGACCTGTGCTGAACAGATGGTATTTTTCATGCAGTTAAAAGTGATACATGCATTTACATCATTTTTAGGACATGAAGGACAAGCTCAAGAGCAGTTATTATAAAAATATAAACCACTCTTGTGATGGGAGTGTAATCCTCTTATTGTTAATAGCAGCACAATTTTAGGGAACTCAAATTCCTTCAAGTGTTGCTGCTGCGTTCTAAGTCAGTTGACATGGTGATATTTCCACAAAGAGGGAATCTATTGAGCTGCTGTTGGTAGACTGCGACTCAAGTTCAGTGTTGACTGACTAGCGACTCACGATCACCTTTAAATCACCTGTAACTCCACTAGGACTTAATTATGAATTAATCAAAATGAACTAACTTATGTCCACCACCTAGCGCTGCCATAAACAGCTTGAATACTTGAGTATTTGTTCTTTATGTTAGTATTTAGTATTCAGAAGCTTTGTCTTTTGTTTACTTATTACATCCCAACAGAATTCTAGATTGATTTAGTTGATTCCCGGAGTTGTTAGTGTCTGTTTTGAATAAAACATTTTATCATAAAGCCAGAAAAAAGAAGAAAAATGGTAATTACTTAGCGATGGACACAGTATTATAGTAGTAAAATGAAAAGAAGTAGGCAAGAGAAATAATAAAATGTCCTATATTGTGTGAATGCATTAGTTTACTCACTGGGGCTGGTTTCCCCACATAAATCTAGACTAAAACTGATTTTTAGTGTTGACTCACCAAGTCCAGAAAACTAAACCATGTCTTACGTTTATTCATTTGAAACAGATTCACCACTTTTTATATAATAAATAACAAAGCTCTCCTCTGCTCGCTGACACTCTTAGCTACATGATGTAATTTGAACCTCTGTTTGCAGTTTAGGTTGCTTTCTTAGACACCATATCTCTATGAGTTGAAACTCTGTGAGGCCCGGCACAGTAAAGCCAGTAACCCGAAACTACTGGCTCCTCCGCTGCCAAGAAAAACAGGCTCTAATGCTTATTCTCCACTTCAGGCTCCAATTAAGGCTCCAAATGTGAGCATAATTCATTACTTATGTATGATATCTGTGAGATCTTAAATAGGCCGATTCAGTTAGCAACACCCCTAAATGGCTGAGTGAATAGCACTTTATGGCCTTTTAGTTTTAATGCGCACAACCTTAAGGATTAAGTTGTGATGTACGGGTTATGAACGAGCAGCACTAATTATCACATTGAGGCGGTTGAAAATGTTGCTCTTGAACTTTGAAACAAGCGAATTGTGATCCATGCCAGCTATTCCTGCCTTTAATGGAGAAAGGGTCAGGCGCCGTTGTGTAGATCAAAACATAACTATAGCTGTAGCATACATTTGCATAAATTCTCATAAGCAGGCAATATTACGTTGTATTAAAGTAAAAAACGCAGACACGATAAACTTGCAAACACGGCAAAGCCTTCCCTTGCGAACAGCACTTAATTAATCAAAAGCATGTTATTGGCCTGGCTAGAATGTTGGTGGCCATTTTATGCGCCTGAAGTGGGAAAGTGGGGGGTGGGTGTGGAGGGGTGAACCTCCTAATGGATTCTGCACAGTGAAAGGGCACAGAGGAGGGCGGGTGGGCCGCGGGAGGTGTGTGTGTGTGTGTGTTAGAGGGGGGTGCTCAGTCACAGTTCGCACAGAGCAATCTTTTTTTCCACCAGCCTTTGCCCACCAGTGGAGCCTGGGTCGCTGTGGAAATGTCATGACAGGCATATGCTGTTGGACACTTTGTGTGTCCAATCACAGCGCTGTCACCCCTGGCGATGAGGGGGTGGACTCCACTGTGTCCATTTGAAAAATGAGTCCTGCCAGACTGAGTTTTTTACACATTTCTCTCACCAAACGAATGATGGCCTCTACTTGCTGAGCCCTGAATGGACATGTTCGGAGGAAAAACAGAGGGCTAGTAGCATTGGGGCATTTGTGATGTTATTCAGCAGTGAAGAAACACATGATTTGTTGAGGCATTTTCTTATATATATCTGGACCATTCTGCCAAATTTGTTCAAACTGCACTCCCCCAATAAAAAGAATTAAGAGTAATTCATTATTTCAACCTTAGGTATTTACAAAGATTGTGTTATGATATATTTAAATATATGGCATTCATTGATATTCAAAAAATGCTGTCACTCGTCTTCATGTCAGTACCGAAGAGTTTTCTTCCATAGGCAGAGCCACACCTCTGCATTTTAGAGCAGGAAGTGAGATTCATCCCTGTCCCTCATGGCCTCGGTGACCACTGAGATCCCATTGTTTCAAAGTAAATGTGTCCCAAAATCTGAAAATAAGTGTGGAACATTAAGAATTGTCATTACAGAAACACGTTAGGTCCATTTTTTTGTGTTTTAATGAAGAATATTATGATTTTATGTATGTACAATTGACTGGCAAGCATGTAGTTGTTCAACATTAGCTAAACTTGTCAATCCTGAAACGGTCGCTACTTAAGCATTTGGTAAAATTTTTACGTTTTTGAGTTTTTGACATAATTTAAAATGACATGTTACACTTTACATTGTGTGTAAAGTTGATCATAAATGGACTAAAAGAAATGACTCAAATTGACTTAGAGAAAAGTCTGGTTCCATTGACTTACATTAAAAGTAAAGTAGGTTTTTTCCTTCTCCTGTAAAGTAACCATTTTGGAGATATGAGGTTTTCCTCTGAAAACAGCGATATATATATATATATATTTACTTACTACTTGTTGACTAGTGTGCTTGTTTGTCACTGTGTAGCTCTACATGTCTACACTGATAAATGTCCTCCTCCCTCATCTGCAACATCTGTATGAGAAAGTTAACCCTGCGCTTCAACCAGAGATGAGGAAGTCCTACATTAGAGCACAGGCTAATGTCTCAGCTAGTCGTATTCTATTGCAATTATATGGTTCAGTGGCAGTGATTATAGTTCTTCTTCAATCTCGCTCTGTGAAGTTTTGGTTAGCTGGCTCCTGCGTAATTTGCCGCGTGGGCATAATGGCCTAGTCTGGTGGAAAAGGGATGATAAATTGAGCTGGCAGGGGCTCATAGATTTATTAAATTTCTATCAAACACTGTAACAAAAAAAAAGAGAAAGAAATCGGTAGCGGCTAGGAGAGGGCTTAGATTTTTTAATCAAAATTCATGAGTCCCCGATTTGTGGTTGAGCAGGCCTGGGGAAGACTTGAATCGAAGACTGATTAAAGAAAATAAAAGGCTTATTTGAAGTAATTTTTCAATGACGCCTTTTAATTGGATGTTAAATCAAATTCTTATCTGTCTGCTCGCAGATAGCGGCTATATGGTGGAGCGTTAGTGTCACTTCCAGTGTAACTGATACTCGCTTTAGCAGCTGACTTTACGCTGGTGTCGGGTGCTTCCGTGGCAGGCGCATGCAATGCACGATTAATGAATGTGAGACTGTCAGAGGTTGATATACTCACATACAAGGACATTATTAACCCTTAAGTGCATGACTGTTTCACCAGGTGTTCATACATACAGCAAACCAGCACTGACCTGCTGTGGACACTTATTAGAAACTCCTACCTCATAGGTCCACCTTGGTGCACAGTTCCAGCCTGTAGACCATCTGGTGCCATGGTCACCAGCCCTGGTTCTGGAGATCTACCTTTCTGCAGAGTGTAGTTGATTCATTGATCCAGCTAATTAATGTCTTCACAACCCTTTGATTGGCTGGATCAGATGCATTAGTTTTAGGATAGTGGAGGCAGCTTATCAGATACAGGCTGGAATAAAAAATCTGCAGAAAAGTAGATCTCCAGGATTAGGGTTGGTGACCACTGCTCTAGCTCATTAGCAGTGGTCACTTTCTGTCTGATTGAGTGCAACATTAACAGACCAATGATGAGTAGAATCGGAGGTGGCTGATATGTTGTGCAGGAAAGGAGCTGCTTTTATAATGGCACATTCACACTGTGAACCTATAAGATATAAAGAAGTGGGCATATATCTAACACAGTGCAGTGGTAGTGTAAATCTTTCAAAACATTGTATTAACAGTTACAAAATAGTTATTCTACTGCCTTCCACGACTGTGAGCTCTGGGATAGGCTCCAGTAACTCCCTGACTCAGAAGGATAAGTGGTTAAGATGATGAGTGAATGAATATTTAATCACTTATCTAAATGAAGGGAGAAATCAAGAACTGTGCTAGAGAGAGTGTTTGTGTGTGTTTAAGTTGGTGAATTTATGTATTGATGTGTATGCAGATTATTTTTTTCTACAGCAGTGGATGCTTGCTTGTTTTTTTTTTTTTTGTAAAATGCCTGTTTAGGAAAATCATAGTGACCCTTTATTAGTCCCACAGCGCGGAGATTTCACCGCATTTAACCCATTCGTGCAGTGAAACGCCACATGCACACCAGTGAAAACACACACACACTAAGGGGCAGTGAGCACACTTGCCCGGAGCGGTGGCCAGCCCTACCCACAGCACCCGGGGAGCAGGTGGGGGTTAGGTGCCTTGCTCAAGTACTGTTGGCTCTGGGGATTGAACCAGCGATCTTCCGGTCACAGGGCTGGTTCCCTAACCTCCCGCATATAACTGCTCTCAGAATGTAAGAATGTATGCTTATTAGGATGGGAACAAATTAAGTCAACAAACATTGTCCGACAGACAAGCCTACGGTTAGCCCATGGGTTTACTGTAGGTAGCGTGGCTAAAAAGTCCCCCCCAAAACTCCAATAAGCATTTAGATGTGTGTTGAGAACATATCACATGTGGTTAAAATGAACATTATCTCTTACAGGGGAAAAAAGTTGTCAAATACCTGAGTTACTGTCTTGAGTATTTGATATTTGAGATGCTTTGTAAGATTTATGTGAGCACTCTGCTTCTTATAAATCGTTTTTTCCCCTGAAACATTCATTTTGAAAAATGCATGTTACCTAATTACAGTAAGTTGCTCGTTAGTCTGTTTTGCTCATGTCATTGATTGTTCTCCTGTTGTTGATAGAGCGCAGACTGGAGGAATTCTGGGATGTTTAAGAGGGGGTGTACCCTTGTTTGCAGCAAACTAAAAGTTTTGCTAGTTGTCCTCAGATGTGAGTTCTCATTACCATCTCATGTCTGGCCCCGCGAGACTACCCTTGACGTAGCTTTATAGATTGTTCAGAGGGCACCTTTTCAAACTCAGACTTAAACTTGATTCTGTTCATTGCTGTTTTTGGAGCACCGCGCATCATGACCGAAAAGCACTCGTCTAGCCTATGCTACACTCCAACCCTCTCATGTTTTTAACCCACTTGTTTAAGTTGAAAAAAGCCAAATTTTGTGCTGAGCACATTGAAAGGTTTGATACTTCATCCACAACTGACCTGTCAGGATTTGTGATTGGTCCATCCAGCATGGCAGGAAAACTTGATTGGGCTTGTTTTTAAAGACGTTTAATTGTCTTACTTTTTTCTTTTATTGTTGTTTTTTTTCTTCAATGCTTCCTACATCCATCTGTTTTTCATGATATCTGATAGGTTTGAAAGGTTTATTAATCACCTGTCTTTTGCATTCACATTAACCTACACCTGCTAAGAAACACGTCCACCATCTCTTCAAGCATGAGAAGTGGCAGATCTTCTGGATCTTCTAAACTACTGCTTGTGTACTCTTGCTGTTTCCTCGAGCAGCTTTATGAGGACCCACCACCAGCTTAGCGATCATTACAGGTATTTAATAAAAGGAAATAAACTCATAATAAAGATGCACTGATATGGAGTTACTGGGCTGATTACAATAATCAATGATACCCTGGTGTGGATGGTATTGATAACAATAAGTGCTTATTTAAACAATGGTGGACAAAGTACACAAATCATGTATTTGAGTTAAAGTAATGTTACTCCAGTAAAAGTAGAGGTGCCTCCTTTTAGACCTCCACTTCTGTAAAAGTACAAAAGTATTTGTCTTCAAATATACTTAAGTATTGAAAGTAAAAGTACTTAAAGATTAATTCATTAATTAAAAGCAACTTAGTTCCAAGTTTAAGTTGAATAAAAACTGGCTTTAAACTCAGGATCACAGATGAGCTCCTTTACTATGTTGATCTGTAGGCGTCTGTTCATAAACATAAACCAGCCCAAACTAATTTACTATAAAATGAAATGGTGTTTGTAGAAATTCCGAAAAAAGCCGCGTCCGTCTCGACTGCATATGTGGACATATTTCTATATTGTGCTCTATTTACACAAAGTTAGGTTAGTTCATCATTTATGTTGAACAGACTCTCCCAAAGTTTTACGCTGCTGCGCTGACGTTGAACCGCGTGCTGCACTGGGTCGGTATGACCAACAGGTCAAAACCAGGTCAAAACAAAGTGACCACTGGGCCCTGATTGGTGCTCTGGCTTTGCGCTTCTTTCGTTTTGACGTGTTATGTTTTTATACACACAGGAACCAAAAGGAACGACAGATTTCTCAAAATGTAGGAGGAAAAAGTAAAATATTAGACTCTGAAATGTAGTGGAGTGAAAGGAAAAAGTCGCTCAAAATGGAAAAACTTCAGCACAGATACACCAAAACTACTTAAGTACAGAAACTAATTACATTTACTTCATTACTATCTACCATATTTCATTTGCATTCTAAAACAGGTTAACACTAAAGTCAGTATATGACATGCAGTTAGAGTAAGATAGATGAAAGATGGATCAGTCCTTAGCAATTGTTCCAAATATATTTTAAGTACTTGTAACCATTGCTAAGCTGGTAGTGGGCCTCATGAAGCTGCTTGAGAGAACAGCAAGAGTATGCAAGTATTTAAGAACGTACATAAAGTCATACTAAAGATGCATTGATATGACATTAATGAAATGGTTATGATAACTGATAATTGATATCGGTTATATACCCTTTTGCGGCTATATATATATATATATATATATATATATATATATATATATATATATATATATATATATATATGTATATATATATATAATATATGTCATTCGCATTTTAAAACAAGTTCACACCAAATTCAGTATATGACATGCAACGTACTTAAATCAGACATAAGAACTGATGTGAATGTTTACATGGACAGGGAATGTGTGCGATTGTTGTGTTGCACACCATGTTATATTTGGGTGAGTTTATAAGAATGAAAATGTCCAGCAGTACTTATTACAAGTGTGCCAGTGTATGTGCAAGCTAAAAATAGGGTGCTAAATAATCAGCTTTAATTCCAATATCAGATCAATAATAATGTACGTTGCTAATTCAAGCATAAACAATCACTATTTATATTCAATTTCAAACTTTTATGCATAAGCCTTTAAATCTTGTTTCGTGCAGTCATTCTTATTCAGTCAGATGTGTCTAAACTTTTGACTGGTTCTATGCACATGCACACACACACACACACACACACACACACTCATATCCATCCTCATCCATGCTGGAGTTATCTTTGTAAGTCCCTTTACAGCTGCTTAGGCTGCCTTCCCCTCCACCTCACCAAGGCGCATGTAAAGCAATTACAGCAAAGCACAAACAGCGGGGCGCACAAGGGCAGGAGGAGTCCCTGGCTGGCTCTGAGTCTGCCCCAGCTCCGTGTAGGGCATTAAACCTGCTGCAGCACTGCACGGCCAAATTAGATTTGCTGCAGTAATAATATTTATGCAGTGCTCTCTGACCACTGGCTTAGTGTCGACTAAATGATGCTTCTGAGGGCCTGATGGCCGTTTGGAGAAGGCTTGTTGTACAGAGGGAGACTGCGTGTCTCTCTCTCTCTTTTCTCCTCTATCTCTCAGCTTTATGGCTCACACGGTGACACTGCATCTCCATGCTGGAGTCCAGTATTGTGGTTGAACATTTATAGCACTAGCTTCATAAAAGTGGTGGTGCCGCTTCGCTTTTAGACACCACTGTCTGAGCCACTGGAGATAGGTATGGAGTTATATATTCCATTCTATGGCTCAAGGATACATGTGATTAACAATAGTGATTTTATGTGGAGTTGCTTTTTATTTATCTTATTTATTTCTTATTTTTTTTCCTTACCTTACGGCTTACCTGTATGGTTAAGCCAATACAGATCAGAGCTGTGTGTGTGTGTGTGTGTGTGTGTGTGTGTGTGTATGCATTTGTCATGTTTTTATTTTAGCCATGATTATGTTTTGTGTTCAGATTGACCACTGTGTGGTGTGACAGAAGTAAGCATATTAAATTGAGCATCATTACAGTATAAGACAAGATACCATTTATTGGTGCTTAATCACCAGGAATTTTGCTGATGCCTGAAATTCTGCATGACCTGAATCTGGTCTGATATTATCAACCAACCAGTATATCAGTAGGGAGCTGACAACGGATCAATGATTCAGTTTACATAGCCACAACGTGGATAACATGTCAATAAACGTTTTTATTATTGTTGCATTACTATGTGGAAACATTTTCCTTCATTCAGCAAACTTCCAGAGTTATCTGCAGTGGTAGGTGAAAGTAATATTAGCAATATTGCCAGGCTAAAGTGGCACAGATCCAAATTTTTGGCCTTCATCAGACACATCAGCCACTTTCATATGCAGTCCTAGATCGTATAAATGTCTAAGTCATGGCCATACGACCCTTATGAGAATGGTCAGATCGGAATTCATGTGCGTTTTTTTCACTGCACATGCACCATTATCCGGTGTCAGTAACCTGAACTGTCTCCTAGTAGATGAAGCAAAAGCATCTGACCCCCTTTTCACCTCCACCTTGTTTTAATAATGAAGAGGTGAGAGGTGTTCAGAACAAAGTATAATTGCCATGAAGGCTTGCTCTGATCGTAAGTATGTTTGTTGTTCATGACGCATGTGGTTCATTCAGATTCACATTCACAATATTGATTAGGATGTGTGCATGTAGGACACCGGTTGGTCCATATTAATGACAGATTTGAGTCACTTACCTATACAAAGGTGAGCAAGTTAGAAAAATCAGATCTGGGCACGTTTATCAATGAGGCTTGTAATGTGGATGCAGCCCTAGGAGTTTTACCCAAGACGTCCCTGAAAAAAGGTACTGAATTATCACTGTGGTGGAACCTCACATATAAATTGCTGTAATACTTTTAAGTCACGTTGACATCATACACCTTGTCTTGAAAGGTACAAATATGCACCGTTCCCCTGGGTACAGCTTATTTAAGGTACCTTAAGGACCATTGAATATACATAAAAATGTCCCTGTACAATGCAGTGGCGATCCTGCTTAGACAGGGAATCGAACGATTAGCCTTCTAGCAATGTGTGATTATGGTATTGTCCATTATGATCTATTGGATTTGAAACGCCTGCTGCTACTAACTACACTGGGATTTTGTAATTTATCATCTGAAATTCAAAACTAGGCTTATCATAATTGAATGTTCCCATTTGTCAGCGAATGATGTATCAGTTGCCAAACTTTTGCGGTCTCCTAGAATCCAGCTAAGCTCTAGTTTTGAATATAGACTAGAAGATTGTTGGTGGTAAGAATTTCCTTATGTGTGTGTGTGTGGCTGTTTCTGCGGTTATAGTATCCACATTATGGTCTGATCTTTCAGTCTTGGCAGCCACTGCCTTAGGCTTTCACTGTGTAGGTACGATGCCATGGACCCTCACGCTACATATCTGTCATAGCCGCTAACATTCCACATCCCACATCCCGCACGCTGTCAAATCCACACAGCCCAGCTGGACTCAGAGTGACATGTTTGTATGCCGTTGTGTTCACAGGCATCCACAGAGCCACAGCCTGACTACATATATGCATCAGGGATGGGATGTGCATTGTGACTCATTTTTATATTCGAGTGTGTATTAAGAGCTAATAAACAGATGTTCAGTTCAGCCAAACTCAATATACCGTACATACTTTTACCAGTGCAATTAAATGGCATAGGTTATTAAAAAATAATTTGATTCTACAAGATTTATTGAATGTAACCAGTTACAGGCCTTATACGTCACTGAACTTCAATGAATCATTGACCTAAAATTAAACATAAAAACATCAATTTCGACTAATCAGATTTGATTGTAATGGAGTGTAGTCATACTCAATTCAAGGCAATTTTGTGATTCATTTTTTATTACTTTCCGTTTAAAGAATAACAAACCCCCATTCCAGCCATGACCCATGCTGATTTTAGAAATTCCCTGAATCCATGTATCGACTTCTAGGAGCAGTATTGCTAATTCTTGCAGATGACCGTTCCAGATATAGGATATCCAGTAAAGGATGGAGCCAGTGACTTATGGACAGGTTGTGAGGGGGTAGCCAATGCTGGACAATGACTTAAACCCATCACGTGTCTTACCCTGGGTGTCAGATAGAATAGAATACTGAACCATCAGCCAACTGTGAAGCACCCACATACATGCACACTAGTGAACACACACACTAGGGGGCAGTGAGCACACTTGCCCAGAGCAGTGGGCAGCCCTATCCACAGCGCCTGGGGATCAATTAGGGGTTAGGTGCCTTGCTCAAGCTGTCAGTTGAGGGGATCGAACCGGCAACCTTCGGTCACAGGGCTGGTTCACTAACCTCCAGCCCACGACTGCCCCCACTGCACTGTCATATTAAAAAAAACACCATTTCAAAGGCAGTTCTGCATATTTTTCTGACCTTTCTTAGTGCATGTTTCCCTAATTCAGCTAGTTTAAACATTTCCTGCAGTTCTGAATTATAACAAAAAATTAAACTGAATGAAGGTTAGAATCCATCAATGTAAGGAGGAAATTACTTGATGAATTGGATAGTGGACTGGCCATCCTAGAGCCCAGACCTCAACATCACTGAATGATTTTGGGATTATTTGGATCATAAGAAGCAAAAAATGCAACCAACTTCTAAGACTGAGTTCAGGAGGTGTGGAAAAATATCCCTGCAGATTATTTAGAAAATTTTAAAGCAAGAAAAAGAATGGAAGCTGTAAGGAAAAACAAACGCTGGACACCCTAAATACTGATATTATATTTACCTGTTGGGGCTTTCGTATCATTTTCTGGTTAAGTATATGTTTTGTTCTTTTTTCCCGGGGACAGAAAAATGAATAGCACACTTAAGAGCCATTCTGACTGGAAAAGGTGGAATCTGGGTTTTGCACAGTACTGTAGGTTGCAGCTTGATGTATAATGTAATGCTATTATGCTAGACCTGTGTAACTTCACTGTGTAGGAATCTGAAAAACACCCATTAAGATGTTTTAGATGAGACCAGAATGACATCAAAGCTGTAATGAGTCTAAATTGAATGAGAAGGCTGTATAATCTGAAAGCATATAAACTATAAAAAATATATATTTTAAAAAAAAAGCAGCTCTTAATGTGGTAACAAGTAAATTAACTAGTTTTATTCAACCTTAATACTTTTGAGAACTTACTGTTCTCAAAATGCTTGTAATATTAAATTAAACATCTACAGATACTTTTTGGTATCTAGTTAAAATATAATATATATACTATTATATCATAAAATATATAATATTTTGCTGCAGTTGGAACAAATCCTTGTATCTCCATTCTTTCATTTTTCAGTTTTTAACATAATTTGAAAATACCTGTTGCTCTTTACATTGTATGTAAATTTTGTAATGAATGGCCTAAAAGAAACGGCCCAAAATGACTTTGAAAAACATCTGGTTCCACTGACTTACATTAAAAAGTAAAGCACATTTGTCCCTTCTCCTGTAAAGTTACCATTTTGGAGATACAAAGTTTTGTTCCAACAACAACAATATAATATTTAAAGTTACATTGTGTATGTTATTAAAAACAACAAATGTTATTAATATGACAGGTGATTCCAAACTTTTGAATGGTACTGCAGATGACTTTAACCCGGACAGGGAGCTCTAATGGGCTGTGTATTAGTACTGGAACTGCATGGGAAATCCCTCTCAAGGGAGCGAGCAGTATATGAACACACAGTCCCCGAGTTTGAGAGTTGAACAGAAGGGCCGTAAACTGTCCACATGGATTTGTGTGTTGGCACAGCCATTCGGGATGTTGTTTATTGGTATACAGCTCCAAGACCATCTGTTAAGGCAAATGTAAAACTTCCCATTTACATCTTGATTTCTGTCTCAAATTCTGGTTGTGCAGAAGCTTATCAGCAGACTGAGCCGCCAGCCCGCTCAAAAATGCATTAGATCCCTCCTCCCTTGTTAGCTCACTGTACTTTGAATTTCATGTATTGGCATTTCTATGAACGTGTGCAGCCCTCCGTCTGAATATCATACATATGAAGCAGCTTTCCAAGGCTGCTCTCGCCATTAGTTTTCTTGGCAACTCCTAAGAGTTTAAGGTGTTTTCTTTTTCACCTTTTTCAGGCTGCGGCTAACACCTCTCCCTATCAGTGCAGAGGAGGGTAACACTGTGAGGCCTTCTTCCAACCCGAGGGCTTGTGTTTATCTATCACAGCCCATATATTATAGAGTACAAGTGTCAGTAAATGTTTTATTCAGTGTCCATTGATCTGCCAGAAACCGTTCTTAATTTCTTTGTTCTGTTTACTCAACTTGAGGCACTACCATTCAAAGGTTTTGAACGTTTAGAAAGTTTAAAGTTTAGAAAAGAGTTTTCAATGACATGAAAAAGTGTTATGTTTACAATGATGCTGTTATGATGCCACAACTTTGCAAGTCATCATTTTCAACCAGTTTGTAGGAAGCTGTAAATAATGAAGAGATTTTAGATGTGTCTGTAGATGATTGTGTTTAGAATGTTGAGAATGAACTTATAATAACATTAACGTAAAAAATTCAGGGTATTCTGTCATTGTGGTGGTATACAAAGTATGAATAGTTGATATGCAATTTAAGTGTAAGACATATATATTGAGGTACATTAGCATAGATGTAACACCTCTGACTGTAACACAATAATAAAATCAGATCTTTTCATTTTAGTGTTAAATTTACATTACAAAAATTTAAATTACATTACAAATATTGCATTCATGTTGTTATTTTATTTCAATATTTTAAAATCAGTTAGTTTAATGAGTAACATCTCTGACACAATATTGTCTGAGTACAATATTGTTTAGCCATTTTTTTCAAAAATATACCATTAATATACCATTAATTAATATATCATTAACTTCTCACAGTGAATCTTTCTTTAGTTAAAGTTAATCTTTTTTTTTTACATGAAAGTTTATGATTCTTTAACAACACTAACAAATAATCTTCTGATAAGATTTATGACTAAAATAAAGTTATATTTATATATGTAAAGTCATTTTAATGCAGGATGGACAGTAATTTTAATGCGTTCTTTTATTTGGAAAAGAAGAATCCATAATTGTTGTTTGACAAAATGATACTTGAGCACCTGTAAAGTCAGTAGTGTGATATGCTGTTTCTCGTTCACGCTAAGATAAAAATTTTTAAAGAAGAATGGTCATAGTTTTAAAAATTGAGCTGACTGTGGTGAGTTACTGCTAAATTTCCTTTGGGACCGCTAAAGCATCTGTCTGTCTATTCTTTTAGTCACAAAAGCTGTTATTGTCTGTTGTCAAAGCACTCCAAGTTCACATATTACAGCAGAAACAGTCGAACGCCAGCGCTGTTCTCAAGCAGAACCTGATAAATCTGTTCAGCCAATCAGCACGCAGTATTTGGGTCAGGTGATGGCTCCCTTCTCCCTACAACGTGCAGCACGCAGGTCTTAAAATAATGTCTACTGCATCTAATCAGTGCACAGTGTGTCTAACAGAGAACCACTTTGGATTCAACCATGTGTGCAAATCCCATACTGGACATAATAATAACAATACAACAAGACAATATTTGGGTGTAAAAGCCAAAATGTTATAATTCACATTGTGCACTATATAGGGAGCAGTGAGCCAACAGAGATTCAGCGTTAAGATTTTCCAAGTTATGGTTTTACAAATATTGACCATTAATGCCCCATTTTTGTGGCAGTTTTCAGCTCATTTCAGTTTTCATGTTAAAGAATGCTAAATATTGCACTTAAAAGACACTCATGTCCATTAAATGGCTTTGTTGGACTGTTTAAACATTGGAGTTAGCTGCTTTTGCCAAAAAAATTAATTTATATTAAAAGAAAAAAACTAATTTTCAATTAAGTTTAATTGTGCAAGATATTTGTATTTTGTTTAGATATTTTACTTAATCAAAACAACCCAACTGCAGTTTGATTGAAATGACCTGCAACGCACATTAAAAACACATGCTTTATGGAAGTGAATCAAACTGGAGATTATATTTATTTTATTATTTATCACTTAAAAACATCTTGAAGTTCCCAAAAGCATGAATAAAGCATTTTCAACTAATCTGTGGTGTCTAGCTCAGTTTTTCTGTCTATGCTTTGTGAGCTATTATTGAATAAAATAACAGCAGTTATTAATGGGAATAAAGTGATTCCAGTCTTGTGCACTGTTCTGTGTGTGCTTTATAAAGACAAATGTCAAAAGAAGTTGTGATCTAATCTAATAGTCATGTGAAATTCACACATCACTAACCGCGTCTTGTCCAAAACAAAGCTGTTCTGATTTTAATAACACTGTAATCTCGACGTGGCAGCAGTGTAATGTTCTGACTCATTTTTGACGAATAATGATAAAGTGACACAAAGAACAGTTGGCTGCAATAATCTGAAAAAGGATGAATAGCTTGGATTGTGTACCAACATGTATCAACACAACAGTTGCTAGTACCAGTACTGATGGATTCTCACGATTCCAGCGCTCACAGTAATTCGTATATGTGTCAGCACCCTGCAGAGCGGGCCAGCGTGCCCCATTTTATCTATTTCCAGAACGTGGTGAAAGTCAAAATGGTATTTAAGGACAAAATTAGCCAAAGGTCAAGCGCTGAACAATGAATTCCGCAAGGCCCCTCTGTTTTAGCATTGATTTATGAGCAGCTGACATTGTTTTGTGTTGGAGTTCGTCGCGGGCCAGCTCGTCTAGAGCCACAAGTCTCCCGTCTGCTGGAGCTTATCTCCGCCTCGCGTCCACATGGCCTGCTGCCACACTGTTGTTGGAGAGTTTCTTGATAAAATATTTATTTGCCTCTAATCCTGCGCGTTATTGCTTTTCCAACACGAGTGGTGGCTCAGTGTTGGAGGGCTGGGGGGATAAGGGCCATCCTCTGGAAAGCAGCAAGAGAAAGAAGAGTTGATTCAACGGTCAACATGTGTGCGTTTGTATTGCAAATCCATTACCATGAAATATTACGGCTGCTGGGACTTGTTTCAGTGTATGAGATGGTTAGACTCTTTGAAATGAGTTTAAGTGAGCATTTAACTTATGGTTATGGAATCTGATGATCGATGGTTGTTTCGTCTGCAGTTTTCTAAGCAGATTTTGCAGCATGCGGCCTCGTGCATGTAGATCCAAGTTGAGCATGTTGTATATAACAGCTTCATCTTATAAGCATAGAACAGTGTTCTTTACTTCAGTTATTGCCTATGTCATGGGTCAGCAACATGCGGCTCCAGAGCAACATGCGGCTCTTTTACTGCCCTGTTGGGGCTCCACATATTTTTATTAAAAATAAAATAATCCTCCTTTACAGTAAAATAAATCTCTGCTGATCGGAGTTAATGTAGAGCTACTAATTCAACCTTCAACCCTGTAGATCAGCACAGACTGCTGGTCACTATTGCAACGCATACAACCGTGGCTCCAGTCGCACAGCTAGTAGCTAACGAAAAGGCAAAGAACGAGATTTAAGACTTATTTACGTTTATAAGCTCTCAGCTTGATTAGTGATTAGTCTGCAGTTAGAAACTCTCACACACTAAAAAATCGCAAAGATGAAGTCAACTTGTTCACCAACTTGTTCAAATTGTCCTGTTCTACCTTAAATTCTGGCACCTCAGACACCATTTAAGGTGGAACTGGAAAATTTTAACATTTGCATTAAGATTCTCATAGCAAATAGCGAGAATGTAGAATGTATCTTTCTATAAATATTATATATCGCTGTTGTCGGGAGAAAACCTCATATCTCCAAAATGGTAACTTTACAGGAGAAGGAAAAAACCTACTGTAGTTTTAATGGAAGTCAATGGAACCAGGCGTCTTTCCAAGTCAATTTGGGCGTTTCTTTTGGTCCATTCATCATGAAATTTACACACAATGTAAAGATCAACAGGTCGTTTGACATTATGTCAAAAACAGAAAAATGAAGATACGAGGTTTTCTTCCGACAGCAGCGATGTGTATTTACATATGGGTCATATTATTATTGCATATATTTACTTAGAAATATAAATAATGCATATAGGACATACTATTATTACATATAGGTGCTTACACATTTACAATACCATTTTTGAAGTGAAAAAAGGAAACACGGCCTTCGCAGCGAGCTATCTATTGTACAAAATAACAGTATATTGAAACTTAAAGTAGTAAGTGTCACATATGCAAACATTTAGACACCCTACTTAGTAAATGTGTATATTGATAATGTATTGGTCACAGATTGTTTCCAAGTAAATATCAAACTTTTATATCAGCCTTCCTGCATGTATATATTTGAAATATCTCTAGCCAGTATATTATCAGTATCAATGGATAATATTGCCCGTAACATTTGAATGGGCAAAACACAATTGTGCCACTGTGCAGCTCATTAAGAGGCTTTGTAACAGCAATTCACACTGAACTGGAAAGTATTTCAAAAACCTGTAACATGCACCCAAGCCTGACTTTTCCTTATAAAGAGAACTAATGGAAAATAAGCGAAATAAGAGGTGATAAACAGAAGCGAAAACCACAGAGCATTCTGGGTAGCTCTGGGCTAGCTGTAAAGGATGTGTTAATTTATTTTTACTTAGAAAATCAACAAAACATATGTATGACCCCTCCTCCTAACGTTTTTAATAAGGCAAGTGTGTGTGTTGGTTGGTGTGTTTATCAGGAGTGGTGAGGTTTGTGACTGTGTAGTCTGTGGGCTAAATAAAGGAAGAGGTGTGTGTGTGTGTGTGTGTGTGTGTGTGTGTGTGTGTGTGTGTGTGTGTGTGTGTGTGTGTGTGTGTGTGTGTTCTCTTTCTCTCTGTCGTACCTCTTTGCTGCTCTCTCTCTCAGATGAATATTAATGGACATGAGGAGCCATCAGTAAGGCAAGACAGGGAAACCAACAAATCATCTCAAGGAAATGCCCTGAGAGACAAGAACAGATCACACACACACACACACACACACACACACACACACACACACACTTACACAAACTGTATGTGTTTGAGAGCTCCGTGTGTGGGTGCGATTGGGGTTGGGGGATGTAGTCTATACATGTCTGCTATAGCAGTGCACTTAATGTAGAGTTTTTATCATCAATTCTGCACGACCGTGTTGACTGTTCTGCCCGTGTGTGTTTTTCTGTGTGTGTTTCTCGTTGTTTATATGGCTTTATGGGGTTTGCTGGAGCGTTTTTGGTTTTGTCATTAAGTTTGTTCTCTCTCTTGAGTTCGCTGTGCGAACCCAGCCACACATGGTTTTGTGGAATCAATTTCATTTGTGTTCAGCACAGAATTCACAAGAGGTCCATTTATAGAGTCTGGTTAGTGACATCTGGAGTAAAAATTAAAACTTGGGGCTTTTTTGTTTTTCCTCTCGTATGCACATTGTATTTTCAAAGCTATTTTTTACACCACATTTTATCCTATTACAGAAAAGTTACAGCTGAATAGAACATGGCTTTACGCCTTGCTAAACTCAAATTATCTTTTAAATTGGAGAGACTGAAAAATATCCAGAGGGAGAATGTTTAATGTTTGTAGGCATCCATTTCTTTTACTAATTACTCTTCAAGAGTTTAGAATAAACATTCGATCACTCAATAACGCTCAATCCTCAAGTCGGTTTTCCTTGACGAACAATGGGTGAGCCTTGTAAAGAAGCATTTTTCCACACGTCCCAGGGAAACTTTATGCACAAAGCCATTATAAGCCAACATTACGTTTGAGCTCACATAAAAGGGAAGGCATCAAAGCAAGTGGGTTTTTGTTTTTTAGTGTACTGAGCCAGCTTCCAGGTCCTTACCTCATGTTCTTTCAAAAGCTGTGAATGTTGCAAGTGCTTCATTTGAGCGTTTGTTTAGTCTTTGCTTTGTGTGCATATGGCTGATGAATCAGGTCCTTAAAGCAATAGTATACAGTACTAGAATAAAGTACTGCTGGCACTGATTACGCAAATAAGACAAATGCAATTAAAGATAAAAAGGTATACAATTAACTGTATATTAATTATGTCAGTCATTTGACTGCCCTTTTATAAATAAAATAATTACACAATGTGTAATAACTATTCATTATTTCTCTATGTTGGCAGCCCAGTATTATTTGTATTACTTATAGTTATCATCCTATACTGTTCAATATTGTCCAGTCCCTAGTTTGTCTAATCAAAGGGGCATCAAGCAGAAATCTGGAACAACAAACTGTGTTCTAACTCACAAGATATTATTTAGTTAAATTAGTAAAATCAGGATTTTCTTGTTACTTTTGACTATATTTATGTTTATTATTAGTATTTTGATGTTATATATGACAAAAAATCTATTTTACTGGCAGAAAGCACATTTACTGCTGAGATAAATTCACTTAGATGCCTTGAAGAAGACATTACAGTACATTCATTTTAGAGGAATGCTTAAACTTAGTTCATATATTGTTCTTCAATCAGCAAAGACTTGTTTGATGTCCAGCGTTTTCTTCTTGGTAACTTTACAAGAGAAGGAAAAAACCTACTTATTTTCGTGCGGATGGACCATCTCCAGGCTAAACTAGCATGCTGCCATCTTGCTCGGTATTCCCACGTGACTCCTAATAACCTACTTATTTTCAATGTAAGTCAATGGAACCAAATTTTCCAAGTAATTTTGGGCCATTTCTGTTGGTCCATCCATCATGAAATTTACACACAAAGTAAAAGACAATAGGCATTTTCAATGCCTATTCAAATTATGTCCAAATTTCTAATTATGACAGAAACTGAAAAATGACAAATGGAGATTTTGTTCTGACAACAGTGATTTCATATATACATATATATATATATATATATGTGTGTGTGTGTGTGTGTGTGTGTGTGTGTGTGTGTGTGTCATGTGGTGTCAGAAACCACATAAGCAAGCAACTTGACACAGTTTGAGGGAGGTTTGTGATGATTTTGGGAGATAGTGTCTTAGGTTAGTCTTGAGGTTCTAGTGCAAAACGGAAGAAACAAACTTCAGCAGTTTTAATTCTTAATGGACCTCATTTTTACACTTTTCTTTGTTCACTCTGAGGTCAAGATATAACATAGTTTTATGTGCCAAACACATAATTCTGTTTTACATTCTTCACTATTTAGCAACATCTCTTAAGTCTAAAATTAATCAGCCTGTTTTTGCTACTGTACCTTTAAGACTGGTAAATGTAAATGAACTCTGGCTTGGCTGGCATATATTATGCATCATTCACAAAGCAGTACAGGCTGAAACATTCCTTATGACTTCAGAGTATGGGCGGGGTTAAACCGCTGTAGGCTGAATAGATGGATGTATGTAAATGAGATGGTTTTCATGACATCAAAGAAGTAATTCATTAAAAACAGGCTGTTTTACATCTTATTTTGCGTAAATGAACTGTATTGAACTGTATGAAATGGATTGGGAGTTTATAGTATGTTTTGAAATTTTAACATTTTATCTTTACATTTTGCAGCAAACTTTTAAAAAAATGTGAACATTTTTCATGATTTGGGCCTTTTATTATCTCTACAATACAATGCAGTACAATACAGATTTTCACAATTATAGCAGAACATTTGGAAATATGAATACATCAGTGATTTGCACTGATTGGTGGAGAAGCCACTTGTGTGAAATGGACAGAAGTCCTTCTGAATCCACAGCTCTCTTTTCTGTGGGTTCACTATTCGCTTGTTTCCTTCAAAAACAGACGCAACACTAGGAGTTTAACGTTTAAGTTTAAAGGTGGTTAAAATTATTTCATTTCTCTCTCTCTCTCTCTCTGTATCTCTCTATCTCTCTCTCTCTCTCTCTCTCTCTGTATCTCTCTCTCTCTCTCTCTCTGTATCTCTCTCTCTCTCTCTCTCTGTATCTCTCTCTCTCTCTCTCTCTCTCTATCTCTCTCTCTCTCACTCTGTATCTCTCTATCTCTCTCTCTCTCTCTCTGTATCTCTCTATCTCTCTCTCTCTCTCTCTCTCTCTCTCTCTCTCTATCTCTCTCTCTCTCTCTCTCTCTCTCTATCTCTCTCTCTCTCACTCTGTATCTCTCTATCTCTCTCTCTCTCTCTCTCTCTCTCTGTATCTCTCTCTCTCTCTCTCTCTCTATCTCTCTCTCTCTCTCTGTATCTCTCTATCTCTCTCTCTCTGTATCTCTCTCTCTCTCTCTCTCTCTGTATCTCTCTCTCTCTCTCTCTCTCTCTCTGTATCTCGCTATATCTCTGTCTCTCTCTCCTTTTCCCTCTCATGCTCCCTCAAGCTTTTGGAGTGATGAAACACAGATGGGCCTCGGCCCGAAACTTGCATACTGCGCATAAATAGCATATTTAATTAGACTGTAGAAGCTCTCTAAATCAAATTACCCTCCGATAGACAGGAACACTTACATTAACAGCGTTCCTGAGCCGCGCCGCAGCCAAAATTTAAATTAGTAACAGATAATTAGGATAAGAGCGGGAACTTAGGCTGACGTTTCTGGCGCGTAATTGCGATGCATGCGAAACATACTGCTTTAGCTAATTAGGCGTAGCGGGGATAGTGACGAGGTCAGGCCGGAAAGAGGATCTTCAGATAAAAGAGGAAAAGGGGCAGCCATAGGAGTCTCACTGTCGCACCCTGTAATGCCCTTTATTGTTCATATGCTGCAGTCATACTAACAGAATGCAATACAGTACAGGAGACGTAGGAGTCGTTATGATTTCTGTGATTTTGTTGCTGAAATTGCTTGGCACAAAATTTTGCTGCTGGTGTTGTGAGTGGGGGAAAACTGCTAACGTCGTAATGGTTTTATTAGCCAATTAATTGAAAAGTAGTCAATAGATTAATCGATTGTGCAGATAGTTGGTAGTTTCATCTCCAATATGCAGTGCTTCCTTATTCATTTGATTCTGTGGAAGTTCTGGAGAGTGAAAAGTTTGGCGCTTCAGCCTGGAATGCAGAAGGAGCGCAAACTTAGACTTGGGTTCAGCTTTTAATTACCATGCAGATGGGAACATGACGAAACAGCCTGTGGGTATGTGTGGAGTATCTGCGCACCAAAACAACAATTATCACAGAACGACAGAGTTAAGTGCTCATCAAAAGTTTGGGGACACCTTGGATTCTTTTGAATTTGTCTGCAATTAAGAAAAATTTAATCAAAAAAATTTTTGGTCATTATTTAGCTTCATGCTCTCTAAAATATCTTCTTTCCTATCTTCCCCAAACTTTTTCCACTGTTGGAACAAAACTGTATATGACTTCTTTTTTTTGGATGAATGGATGCATAGAACTGGCTAACAATTACTTGAAAATAAATTTTAATTATATTACATTAAGCCATGCGATGGACTGGTGACCTGTCCATGGTGTATCCTGCCTTCTGCCCAATGACTGCTGGGTTAATCTCTAGTTGCCCCCCTGACCCAGAAGGATAAGCAGCTTAGAAGATGTGTGTGTGTGTGTGTGTGTGTGTGTGTGTGTGTGTGTGTGTGTGTGTGTGTGTGTGTGTGTGTGTGTGTTACATTAACTTACATTCAAATTTAAGATTTGAATTTTTTTTACTTCTCTTAAATTTATTGAGATTGCAATATGTTTTTGTAAAATAAAGTTTGAATAAAACATCTGATTAGCCTTTGGGCTGCAAGGCTACAGCTCCCTAATATGTAAGTAGCCATGTTGGTGCTTATAGTTAGGTTGTAGCAGGCTTGAGAATGTAATTTATAGTGAAGTTGTAATTTAGAGTTTATATTAGGTTTATAGATTACAGTTTATAGCAGGTGCTACTGTAGTAGAACTGTGGAAGGACCACAATATTTGACAGGTCACATCTGCTCAATTCCTTGTCATAAAGAATGAGGTTAAAAACCCTCAACCAGGCCTCACTTGCTCAGTCTGATGGATTTCATGGCTTTTGCTTGAGCTATTCACTTCAAAGCGCAGAATGTAACCCTGTGACCACTTTTTACACACACACACACACACACACACACACACACACACACACACACACACCTCAGTCACCAAGCGACTCATTACAGAGAAGTAATCTTTTGTAATAAAAGTGTTAAGACATCATTAACCTCCTTCATAACCTCTCTCAGTGAGGGTACTTCAGAACATTTAAGGCTTTGGATATATTCCAGATTACTCACCAAAACACACAGAATGCCTTTGAGATTTTTTTTTTGGTCTAAGCCAACTTGGTATGTAGGAAGGACTGATCCAAGTGATTTTATAAAGCCTGTCCACCGCAGCTCAAATCACTTCAAACTACTTCAGCATTTTAGTATTAACTGTTGCTTTGTCTGAAGATGCCACTTGCTCAGAGAGTTGAAAGACATCATGCTGGAACTATTGGCCATCTTATGCAAACCATCTTAATTGGTGCTGCATAATACACAGTATTGGGCTTCGCAGTACTGATACCGCTAAGGGCTGCAGTGTCCTAACAAATCAATCACAGCGTTGTTACTGTGTGCTGTGAGCATCTTTTCAGTTCCAATGAAGTTGGGACGTTGTGTAAAACATAAATTAAAACAGAATACGATGATTTGCAAATCCTTTTCAACCTATATTCAATTGAATGCACTACAAAGACAAGATATTTAATGTTCAAACGGATCAACTTTATTGTTTTTTGTAAATATTCACTCATTTTGAATTTGATACCTGCAACTTTGGAATTGGGGTTGTATTTTGTCCCCGTGGCACAGACAAAATTTCATTTTTGGATGCTTGTTGAATTAGAGGGAACGATTAGGAGGCAGAGAGCATCTACTTTCTTCAAGCCATTAAGTTGTTCTAACAGCCGAGAGAACTCTATGGTGGGTATAGGCTTAACTGGCCTATCTTTTGCAGCACTAGGTATAAATTGATTGGGAACTGTTTTTTTTTGTTTGTTTTTTTTCTCTCATTTTTTCCCCAGTGTTAAAGTTTTTTCTTTAACATGATCAACTTTACTACTTACTTAACTCGCTAACTAGACAAGCAAGCACTTATACTAGGAACTAGCTAAGTTCCCACCTCTGAATTTTGAAAGCATTATGCCTCAGAGACGTCACAATAGTGAGGCTGACTGCCAGCCTGCCTTCTTCATTGTAGTTAAGTCTCTAAAGCTACGTTTACACAGCAGATAAAAGTGGCCCAAATCTGATTTTCTCACAAAATCAGATTTTTTTGTTTGACTGCTCACATTATGTTTTAAATGTGATCTGTATGCGACATCAGCCTGAACAGATCATCTCCTAAACTGACCCGCATGCACAAAAGAACAGAGCATCACGTTGCTTCAAGAGGTAAACAATCACACCTGCCAACGAACGCCAGTCGCACCTGGAAGAATCAGTTTCTTCTTCGCCAACATCACAGGAGCCATCATAAAGCTTTATTGACTGACAGCTGGGCTCATCACCCAGAATGTGTTGGAGCTCACGGTAAAACATGTTCTTTGGTTCACTTCTTTGGTTCGTGTCCTCGGATTGCTTTCATACTTTCAACTGTTCTTTGACACTGTAGCCTCATTCTCCTACAACCGTGTTCGGACATTTCTTTCAAAATCTCTTCAAACACTGAGCAGTTGCAATAAGTCTCTTAATAAGAAATTGTGATGAATGTAGAGCTGGGTTGACATAAAAGTCACATGAATTCTGATCTGGCTGTTCAGACTGAGTTGCATTGCCACAGATTGGATACGGATTGGATTTCAGTACCACATATTAAAGCTTCTCAAATCGGAATTGAAAGTGCCAGATTCAGTGTGTTTAGCTGTTCACACTGACAAACAGATACACATCTGCGTCACATACGAAGAAAATGATCAGATTTGGGCCACTTTGGGTTCCTGTATTATAATAGTGCAAGATATATCACATTTCTTTGGAAACTGAAGTCAAAAATAAATTGAAGTAGCCCTGCTGCCTCCCAACCACCCCCCTCCCGTTCCCCCATATTGTGTGACTATAATTGTAATACCACACAGGGAAGTGATTCATTTTAGCCACTTTATTTGTAAAGAAATGTAGATTTAGTGGAGATGATGGGCTGTAATTCTCTCATTTGTCGCCCCCCCCCCACCTCTCTCTCTCTAGAGGTGTCCCCTCGGTCCCAATCTCTCTCATTTGTTAAATCAAGGCCTCAAGCTCATTAATTTCAACAGGAGGGGGCTGCTGGTTGTAGCCTGGCCCTCTTGGCCAAATTTACCTTGGTTAGCAGGGATGCCACCCAGCACGCTAAGTGATTAGCCAGTACTGATTAACATCTGACGGGCTCTACCTGCAAATTTAGTGTCTTGCTGTCTTGTGGTGGTCTGAACCTGTCGTTCATTACATTTACACTTACGCGGTCACATTCGGAAAATGTCCTCAGGAGCTGTCTTTTATTTCTCTTTTTCTCCTCTCTTTTGCAGTCACGCTTCTGCTAGCATCTGAGCGATGTTGTGCTCTGCATGGTAATTAGGTGCCTTTGTTCTACCGAGGAGCACCAGTGGCATAAAAGTGGTGTGTGTTGCTGTGTGTATGTGCGTGTTCATATATGCTGGGAGCAGCCACTCGAGCCACGGGAGCAGGCTGGCAAGTCAAGCCCAGAGCTAGTTTTTTGTTTTATTAGTTGCATGTTAGTCATATTGTTTCTGTTGACGCTTCTGAACACGGAGATGAATATTTGTTTCATTGTTATTTTCTAAGTATTTTCTACTGCCACAGAATAAACACATTTCTGGCAGTAAAATCATAAGCTGGCTAACACCATGTACGTGCTGTCCAACATTACGTTTCATAATGTCTGGCAGTTTAGCCTTGCTAGCGTCTAGTAAACTGTGTATATTTTACAGAGTTTTTATTTTAAATGGACCAATAGAAATGCATCAAAATGTTTCATATACAGTTAAGAACGTTTCAAATCATCTGTGGCTCCTGACTGGCACACCTGCCTAAGTTGCAAGTTCAGTGCTCAGTGATGCCACAGCCGTCCGTGACCTGCACTGCATGGCCCTCCCACCACTCAGAATAACGATAAACAACAGGACTCTTTTAGCCAGTATAACGTAAATTGGCAGTTAGCGTTCTCCTTCAGTTGTGTTGAGATGTCCAGTCACACTGCACTAGTTATACTCACTGCCATCCTACCTATATAATCATAACCAATACTATGGAACCTATACACTTTGCACACACACACACACACACACACACACACACACACAAACACATTTTCTTAGCCGCTTCTCCCTCAGGGTCGCGGGGGGGTGCTGGAGCCAATCCCAGCGGTCTTCGGGTGGAAGGCAGGATACACCCTGGACAGTTCCAATTTAGTATTATTATTGCTTTAATATACATTCCAAACCCTGCTGCCTTATACAGATGTGTGATTACATGAATTAGAACTACACCCGTAAAACTAAAGATGCACAATGTCATAGAAAAGCAACATTTGATTATGTTTAGAATTTTAGAATGAATTGCTCTTCAGAGAAACACACACACACACACACACACACACATTATATAAGCCGCTTATCCATCTGGGTCACAGGGGAAGCTGGAGCTTAACTATGTTAAGTTCAAAGAACCCGTCTAAGCGTTGACCCTGTCATCAGGAGATGACGAGTTCTATCCCTGAAGATGCTACAGCCGCCCGTGCCCGGGAGTCCAAGAGAGTATAGTTGTCTTTGTTCTCTCTGGGTGGGTAGGATGGCCCCCCTTCTCCTCCCATCACTCAGCGCGATGCTAGTCAGTGCAGACGTCTCTTAGCTGATGTAACTGATCTGGCGGTTGGCGCTTTCCTCCGAGCGCGTTCGGCTGTCCAGTGACGTTGCAGTAGCGGCAGTTTGAAAAGATGCACTGGCGCATCACAGGTCTCAGAGGAAGCCTGTGTTAGACTTCGCCCTCCTAGTGCTGGTAGTATAGTGTGATTGCAGGAGTTCTAACTAGCATGTGGTATTGGAGACGAATATCTAAAAAAAATCCAAAAAATGAGTGTAAAAACTACATTGTGTGAACTTTTGTTAAACCTTTGTAAAGGGATTTCACACTAACAAATCTCGTTTTTAGGTATTGTTCTTTAGGGAGCCAAAAGTCATTGATCTATGGCATCACTGAAAGAATCCTTTGTCATATCTCGCTGTTGTCAGAAAAAAACCTCATATCTCCAAAATGGTAACTTTACAGGAGAAGGAGAAAACCTACTTCACTTTTAATGTAAGTCAATAGAAACAAAGGATTTTCCAAGTCATTTTAGGACGTGTCTTTTGGTCCATTCATCACGAAACACACAAAGGGTAACAGGTATTTTTAAATGTGGAGATATGAGGTTTTGGTCCAACAGCAGCGATATTTTTTTAAGTGTGTAAGAGTTTGAATATCCTTACATTCAAATAACCCTGCGTTATGCTATTGTATCTATGCGCAGTTGTTTTGTTCCTCTGTTATGGTAACAAGCCCCACGAGGCGCTGCAGGGACCGCGTGTCCCGGGGCATCTGCTGGGTCACCATGCCTCGCCTCCTTCGCCCTGAGAGCTGATGTTTGGCCTCGTGGCTAGCATCAGGCTAAGCTGAGGTGGCAGGGGGCTGTGTGGCACTCCACGAAGAGATGCCAAGCCGTCGGCACACATTAGCGTCCCATCGGCCATGGTACCAGCAGTCCCTCCACACACACACAAACACACACAGCTCACAACCACAGGCCCCAGTCAGACCTGTTCAAGTGAGCAGCAGAAGAAAAGATGCCCAAATACATAGGTCAACACACACACACACACACACTTACACAGACTACAGCGCTGGGGTCGCACCAAGACCAGAGAATAGCCCTAAGACACAGACTTATAAGGTTATTTGTTCAGCTCTCCTTCTGTCAGCTTTGGCTATTTCAACAAAGAAAAACACTTTTTTAATGTCACCACTGTATTTCAGAGCTGCTTCCAAGCTGAACGCGAGCCTTAGTTATTCGTTATATTTGTACTGTACCCGTCAGAAGTTTGGAGACACCTAGCTGAAAATGCATTTTTCTGAAAGACATTTAAGGGTTTCTGTTTAAAAGGCCCACGCAGCCCATACTGTTCATATAGGCTGCAAAAACAGCTCGTTTTGAATTCAATGTTTCTGTGATGTCATGAAAAAACAACTCGCAGCTATTCACTGTTCACCGTTTTAGCTCCGCCCATTGATATTGAAGTTCTAATTAGTACTGCATCTTGAGTCAGGCACAACATATGGCAGTCAATAAGAACATAGTTCATTTACATATATCAGTCTTAAAGGCACAGTCGCAAAAACAGCCCAACCAACAGATTAAAATTTAAGAAAAATGAAATCTGTTTCTAAGATGAATATAAATAGTGAAGCTGATGACTATGTACAGAATTATTTCCAAAAATATATCTTTTTTTTTTTTTAGATTAAAAAAATATCCAGTAGTATGAAAACGTCTTAGGCATTTTACCAAAATATTTATGTCAGAAGTGTGTTTACTAATATTAGAATACATACAAGCAAATGCTAATGCAATAAAAACAGGACAATAACAAGAATTTCAAAGTCTTTGGAGCTGGAAAAGTTATAAGAGCAAAGTTTTGATCCAGATCAGATCAGTCTCTCAGCCATCACCTCAATTTCATCAGCAGCATGTGGTCAGTCAGATTCCCATCAGCACCACTGTATACAAACATGAGTTGTTACATCTCTGTGCAGTGAACAGTTTCACATTGGACCACTCTGAATGACTGTTTACACTTCAGCAATTGAATTATGCAGAAATTTGGAATAATCAGTGGAATTCTCCTTCAAAGGGCTGAGGATGCTGCACAGTCAGGCTGCTGTAGTTCTCATGCCCTTTTTATTACTTCTGAATTTGGGCGTGAAGTGCATATGTGAGGGTAACCATTTGGAGATGCACACAGACACCCTGCACCTCAACCAAAACTCATTGCAAATGAAGTGTGAAAATCGGGACAGACGTGTAAAACTAGCTCTCGATCCGCAATACGGAGAGCAAAAGCCTTTTTTGGTGGGGGTGGGGAGGTGGTTGAAAAGCAACATCAGCTTGTGAGACACTCTAAATTCAGTGAACTACCTGATTACCACAATCCTCTGGAAAACGTACTTGGCGCAGGCCTTGAGAAATCTCAGCAAAAGCTGAGGAATCACCGGAACAAGTACATTAGCGAGTCACTCAATGCTGCAACAATCTCTCCATATATATACTTATTTATTTATTTTCCAGCATTTTAATTGGGCTCATGCTAGACGACGCATGGCAGCAGTTCGACGATTATATGGAGGGGAAAATACAGAGTAGCAGCAGCAGGAAATGCAGGCCTACCATTTGTTGCATTGGCTTCATTTTACGCAAAGCCACGTATTATTGCGTGTTCATTCACTGACTTGGTTCCCTGTAGACTGTGTTTGACGAGATCATCTCACTTCAGAAACATGGGTTTATCATGTTCTCCATCTGTTTAACCCTTGTGTGATGTTCAGGTCTGTGTGACCCATTTTCAAAAGAAAAAATATGCAATTTATTATTATTTCAACCCCAGAGTCCTTGGCCTTTGCTCATCACATGTGGTGTTGGGTGAACCAGCAGGGAATAAAAGTGTGGAGGTGCTGTGTCCTTCATTCTGTTCTCCTCCTACATGGCCTGCTCTTTGTTTGTTTGTGTGTGTGTGTGTGTGTGTGTGTGTGTGTGTGTGTGTGTGTGTGAGGGCAGGTAACATGGACAGGCTGCTGACTGGCTACAGCTGCTAAAGGAGAACCCTTCGCTGACCACTTGTGATATTTTAAACATCTAGTATTTTTACATAAATCATTATGGCTGTATTGATTTGGTCCACCAGACCACTGAGTAACAACAACATCAACATCACACAAGTGTTATTTCAAAAACAGGGCCATTTAACAGATTTGGACAGGGCAGATGTCCATTGGCCACTATCTCCAGAATTTCCTTTTTAATGTGTGTGTCTTGGAATTCCTTGGATGGCAGATTGGTTCAACCCTTAAATGTCTTCAGGTATTGTTGTTTAGATTTGCTCACTAAATATAATGACATAATTAATGAAATAGGTAGTTATGCAATAATTTCCATGTACGTTGTAGCTACATTCTGATTCTTTGTAGCAGTGCCTTAGAAGAACCCCTTTATTTCAGTACATGGTGCTTTAAAGCAGCACTCCGTAAGATTTTTGGGTTAAACTGAGAGAAGAAGCATTACTGAGTCAGGAGAAAATTAAACATGCTAAAATATCATGTGCATCCACTGTCAGGCCGGATTTCGTGGTAGTTTTATGTCATATATGTTTACATATTAACGTCACACAGCTCAATGTTTAGGCCTCAATTTCAAAATCAGCGAGTTACAATTAGGATTGTACACTGTTAGAAATAAAGGTTCTGTGCAGGAACATTTTTCATTCATCAAGGTACAAACAATGTAAATGTTCCCTCAAAGGTACAGCAGTGGTTCTAAGGTCAAATGTCAAAAGTTTTTCTCCATAGAATGGGGAAGTTCACATTTGTGCCTTTTCATAACAACAAAATGAGAAGCCTGGAGATGTGAGAGGGTGTATGGAATCAATACAACTTAGAAAATATGATTTTCCCTGGATTCATTCATTATGGTTCAGTTATGTTCCCTGACTAAAGTTACTGAGATGTACCCTTGAAGGAACCACCACAGTGACAAGAGGGGCGCTGCCCCAGTGACAGTTTAGTACCTTTATTTCACAGAGTGTAAGATGTGATGGCAGTAGTAGATCATTTACTTACATGCTCAGAACACATGTCCTTCGAGTGCTCTTCCAGCCTGCTCACCATCATCATTACAACATCTGAAACACAACCATCATTACAACATGTTCTTCTACATGTTGCGCAAAGTTCCACATTTCCACCAGAGAGGTCTCCAAATCCTGGAAACGTACATAGTGTAGCTTAAAAGAAACATTTCTATAAATGAAACATAGCTTTTCAAGGTTTACCCCTTTGAGGCTGACATAAAAGTGTTTAATCTGTTCTTCTCAGTGCTGTTATGTTTATTTTATAAGTAAAGAGCTAACAAAACTGAAAATGTGTTCATTTTTAATGAAGTTGATTTCACAAACTACCTTTGAACTTTCCAAGTGCAGGAATGTGTGTCACTCTTCATTCATCTTTTATCGCTGCTCTGAAAAGCTTCTGAGAATGATATCATCAATGAGCAGAGCGTTCACATAGCACGACATTTTATATCTATTACAGGTTGTTGTTTTTTTTTGTTTTTTTTTTCTTTTCTAGAACCACACGTTCAAGCCAAGAGCCATTTGGAAATGTATTGACCGGTTTATGTCACGATTGGCTCCTCCCACTCCATGTGCCTTTTTGTTTTAGTTTAAGTCCTCCCCCCTGTTTGGTAACTCGGCCCCTGATTGTGTTCACCTGTCCCTCATTACCCTTTGTTACTTAAGCCCTGTGTTTGCACTTGGTCTTTGTATCGGTCTTTGTCCTTGCTCTGTTGGATGTTTGCTTTGTTTGAACCTCTGTTGTTGTTTGTTTCTGGTTTGTCATGTCTACCCCACGATCTGTACGTATCGGCTCTTTGATCATGGACCGTTATGACCCTGATTTTGGATTTGCCCTCAATAAAGGTCGCTTACCTCCGCACATGCGTCCGCTACCTCGCTCCCCGTCACAGTTTGTCTGCATAGCTGTTTTTTCCATTTTATTAAGTCTCAAACAAAGACTAAAATATGTTAAAAATGTAAACATAACACAAATGGGGGACTGATAGCTTGAAATCAATGCTGTCAACAGAATTTCTACACGTGTTTCAAATAGCCAGAGTGTAAGGCATACTGAAGTTATTGTTCAAGGTATAATAAAATAAGTTCTACTGTAAACACCAATTCCTGTATCTGTCAAAACCTGACCATGTCTCTGTCCAGAGAGACTGTACCTTATTTGATCTTGCTGTCCTGTGCTTTGTTGTGATACAGCAGGCTGCATTGCTTGCATGAATGTTATGCTGAATAGCACAAAAGAAGGTCTAGGATTGGCAGGCGCTATCAGGAGCTGGCAGCTAATGTGATGAATAGTGAATGGATTTCTTCAGGCTGTCTCATAGCAGCAGGAGACTGGAGAACATGAAAGCGATTGTATCACAGACATTATTCAGGAGGTTCTTCTGCGCTTCCAGTCTGGTCCAGTCTTGGAAGCGTCTCCTCAACAACCACATTTGGTCAGGTCACTCTAAATGATGCATGACGGCGCAGGTGGAAGGAGGGCAAAGTGCGTGGACCTGAGATCCCACCCCTCCTCTTTGTTTTTCTCGCCACAGTTCAAAGACTACATCACGCATGACAGTTCAAAGACACGGCAACAGCTCCAGACTCAGGCACACTTCAGTTTGCAAGACAAACATCTCCCTTCTTCTGCTCTACTGTGAGAGATCCCTTCCACTTCCTCCTTTTCTTCAGGTTCTTCTGGAGTCCAGCTGATATATCAGTAGGCTATTAAAAGTAATTAAGGTAGAAGTATTATAAAATTGTGGTAGTTGGTTAAGCATTGGGAAACACAACTATTAGAGTCTGTTTTTATTTTTGACCTTTGAAATTATTGGTTATCAGAATTTGCAGCTCTTTAAAATCAGCTTCGGGTCACAAGTTCACCATATTGGCCAGGCATGAGTCTCAGGTTTAGGTTCTCTGCCCATAGATCTGATGTTTATCATGTGCTAAGATGGCTGTAGTCATCAGTATCTTGCCATTTACACTCTCAGTAGCACATTCATGGATATGCATAATGGGAAAAACGTTATTTATTACACTAAACGGCAGCTAGTTTCTAGTAAATTCCACAGTCTGACTATAAAATCCACAATTATTCTTATTATTTTTATTCTTCTTATTATTTTTTACAAAATGTTTCAACACATTCCAAAACAGCATTAAAGTGAAACAACTTTGCAAACATTTGGTAACTCCACCTCATGCCAATCGTTCTAAATGAAGCAATATTTTTTTTTGTTTAGTTGGCTAATAATCATGTACCGTCGATATACATTATCAGATACACGTTAGCAGAGTTAGAGATTTTGCTCAAAGCTGCAAACTGACCACCAGCAGGGCTAGTGAGTGGCTATTTTTGTTCACCAAGCGGGTTTTCACTCAGGCAATCTATTTTATCTTTTAAAAACAGTGGCATAAAATCAAGCTGGGAGATTTTATGAAAAGTCATTCTCAAATATATATTATCAAATTATAATTTGAGCATTTGTGGGCTGGAGGTTTGGGAACCAGTCCTGCCACCGGAAAGTCGCCAGTTCGATCCCCTGAGCCGACAGTACGTGCCCTTGAGCAAGACGCCTAACCCCCCAACTGCTCCCCGGGTGCTGTGGATAGGGCTGCCCACTGCCTGGGCAGGTGTGCTCACTGCCCCTAGTGTGTGTCTTAGCTAGTGTATATCTTTCACTGCATGGATGGGTCAGAGGTGACTAAAAAGTGTTGCTTAATCTAAACAACTATGCATTTTTTTTTTTGCTACCATCCATGATATCCCCATGAGAACCACCCCCTGCACAGTGGCCTACAAATATCTCAGAGAAACATTATACATTTGGCTACTATTTATAAAAAGAATTTTTTTATAACATATTAAAATACAAATTACACAATTACAAAATTATAGATGTTCTGTTTAAAAGATAAAGCAATTGTTCAAACTTAATGTTAAAGAATAATGCCAGTGTAATATGTTCAATTAATTGCATAAACATAATAATTCATAAACATTTATAATTACATTTCTTACCACCTGCTTAATGCAGTACTGTTGTGAAAATATAATATTTATGAAATTGTATCAAGTATGAGAATGTCAAACTGTAACACTCCTAACACTGATAGGACTTTGTTTCACAGGGGTCTGTTTTTTTGTTGCAGCCGCGTTTAGTCCAGTGATTCTTGAAGTTCACCTTAGGGAGTCCAGATTTTTACTCCAACCTAACTTGCAATATATGTAGACCCTCTGGGGGTCCCTGGGGACTGGTTTGAGAACCATTGTGTTGCAGGTATGGGTGCAGGTGCAGGCAATCACCTGCTCTTACACCTCACACAAGAACTTTGATGGAGACCATGAAACAATGGCTTGTTTCTGGTTTGTTTGTGTGTCATTCAAATGGCATCTTCCTGTCAAAGTGGTAGTTCTTGGCCCTGTTCAGTGGAGGAGGTCAGTCTGAAAAGCCAGCTCTTGCTCCACCCATTATTACTTCTCTATAGGACTCTTTACTTCTCTATACCTCATGGCCACTTTGGCTTTACTCATTGAATAGTGGCGCATACCTCAAAATCAACCCTGCTGGTTCTTATAGGCCTGAATGGAGATTGACTTGTTACTGAGGTGTTTTTTTCACATCCCCAAAGGTTTGAAACGTAAGAGAACTTTTCTCTTTTCATCCCATCTGCCTACTCATCTATATCGGGACATGAGTCTTTTCATAGAGCTGTGCTAGCTGTCACCATCAACTGTGCCGTGTCCTGTTTTTTTTCTGCCATCCATCATCCCTTTGTACTTGTTTATTCCCATCCTCCATCCACTGTCAGACAGACAGACAGATAGGCAGGTAGAGGCAGTCTTCCAGTCCCTTTCCTTCCTCCCCTTCTGATCTTCCCGTTTGTTCATGCGAGCCACTTTTCCACTTTTTAAGCACAATTTGCACGAGGGCCGAGTGCCGAGTGCAGCTTCCTCACTTTGATAGCAAATTTTTTTTCCGTTCTTCTTCTTCCTTTTAAGAAAAAGAGTAATACATCTTATCTGTTGTTGATGCGCAGACGCTTTCTGAACAGCTATTTCAGAGAAAAATGCATTCCTGCCCCAGTAATTGCCACTGCAATATTCCCCCGGATCCTCCCATAATTCAAAGGAATAGGTCTTCTCTCTCTCTCTCTCTCTATCTCTCTCTCTCTCTCTCTCTCTCTCTCTCTCTCTCTCTCTCTCTCTCTCTCTCTCTCTCTCTATCTATCTATCTATCTATCTCTCTCTCTCTCTTCCTTGAAAGCTTTCTGCAGCCTTGCAGAACGAGGTGACTGACACTTCCTCCTCTTTTTCTCTTCCCCTCCCCTGCTTCTCTGCAGCCATGCCAAAAAAAGACCTCGCAGAGATTAGCGACACTTCCCGTGATCTCTATATCTGCCAATTAAAAGGCTGAAGGGTTTTTTTCTGTTGTTTTGGTTTTTTTTGGTCTCCCTTGGAAAAGAGACACTGTGCTAAATTCGTCTCTGAGAAAAGACACATTGAGCTGATTCGCAGTGATTAAAGCCACCACTCCTGAATCAGTGAGTAGTTTATTCACTGCTGTCTCTGTGTGCGAGTCAGTCTTTAGGAAAAACATATTGATGCGAGCAGTAATGTTACCATACTCTTAGGTCTTATCTGGCTCTTTTTAAAAAAACATAGCTTTTCTTTTTCTGTTTTCCAAAAAGTCCACAACAACGGCATTTTTAAAAATCTCTCCGCTCCCAATGAAACAACTCCAAAGCTCTGACATGAGCATTCCAACCCAGCAGAGGGCTATAAGATATCATAAAATATGATCTCAAACACTTTAAACATTGTGAACGTGACACACAAAATTCAAAGCGCAGTGCTGACATAGATTTTGTTTTAACAAAGTGACGGTGCATTACAAATCTTGACTTTCAGGCTTTCAGACCTCCATAATTTATACCTTTTATGCCTACCCTATACCTGTTTGGGATATTGTAGTGGATAAGACCTCTGCCTTCTACGCTGACAGGGGTTCAGTCGCCCGCCTGGGCAAGCGCCTTGTGCTATACCAGTAAGCAGTCCTTGGGCAAGACTCCTAACACTCCCTTCGCTTACCTGTGTAAAATAATCAAATTGTAAGTCGCTCTGGTTAAGAGGGTCTGCCAAGTGCTGTAAATAAAATGTAAATGTTATACCTCACAGATTCAAAGTCTGATTTCTGACAGAAAACAAAAGCTTAAAAAGTTAAAAAAAAAAAAAAAAAAAAAGAAAGCCTACCACTTACTGCCATGTTGTTGTTTATGTTGCCACAGCCACACCACCATCTATACCCCATGTGTGTCAAACACAAGGCCCGTGAGCCAAGCCGGGACCTGTGGCACAATCCTATTTGACCAGCGAAATTATTTTAATCTTCTGTTAATATTAGCCCATTTCACCATGAGCTGCACTACAGTAATAAAAACACAGCTGGCCCACGGATTCTTTTTAGATTTTTTAATATGGCCCTTTTAGTGGTTGAGTTTGACACCCCTGGTCTAGACAGTCCTGCTCAGCGTTTTCAGAAAGCAGTGTTTGACCATCAACATGAAAAACACTGAAAAACATTGCTTTAAAAATCTATATCCAGGAAATCATTTTCAAACATCAAAGTTTTCAGTGATTGAAAATGCCGCTTTCTTGTGGACGGGAAGCCAAAAATCAGAGAAAATGCTACTTTTTAAAAAACATCCGGATGCAAGTGAACGGGGCCTTAGTCTGGGGGGAAAATTAAAGATTTAGAAGTTGCTAGGTTATGAAATACGCCAGAAAAGTCTGTCTTCCAGTGCTTTTGGCTGCCAAACAGGTTTTTGCATAGCTTTGTCTGCTTTTGCATTTGCATCATATTTTTTTTTCCTTCGCAGTCTTTCAGCCTGACACCCTTTTTCATTCACATGGGGAAATTGACTATCAGAGAGAAATCATTTGTAAACCCATTCAATCAGCCTGTAGCTGCAGGTATGTAGAGGAACCCTGCCGTAACAGAGAAATAAGATCTCAGCTGGACAGTACTCTTCCTGCCATTTTGCACAATAACATCGGGGAATACGAGGAAGGAAGGTGACCCTTAGTGCGCTGGAAAAGCGTTTAACGTCCCTATTTCCATGTCTATTCCGCCCGACAGTGTTTACCTTCCTACGCGTGAAATTTTCCAGTTGCATTTACATGAGATTCGGTTATTGCTGCATTTGGTTTGAATTTGAAGTGTAACGGAAGAATCTCGATGTGAAAAAATAAATAAATAAAATAAAATAAATAAAACGAGCCCTTTGCTGGCATAAACAATTTACCAGCATCCGTGAATCCCTCTTCATATCACTGACATTTCTGTCAGCCCGGAGGCAATATGAGCGCGGTTTGCATTCAGCTCGCGCCGCCAAGCGCCTTTTAGCGTCTCGGCTGGAATCGAAATGGGGTTCACCACAGGTAACGGCGAAATGAACTTCAGTGTCAGAGCAATAGGCTTCCTCCGCCACACTCTTAATATCAGAGCAAAGGAGGACAATGGCAGAGCAACATCTGATTAGAGCGGCTAAGCCTGAACATTCCGTTTCTATGGGAACAGGATATTATGCACTAGCCCTGAGAAAACAGGAAGTTTATGTCTGTCTGCGAGCTGTGTTTACAGTGCCCCCTCTAGCGTCCCTGGCCACGGTGCCTTCCAGGGGGCATCTACATTTATAATAGTTTTCTTTTTAGCCATAAATTCATATTGAGGTGATGGTGGTTTTAAGTTTAATTAAAGCAAAGCGCATTTCACTGTATATTTTAAGTGGAAATGCTGGTCCCACTTTCTATTGTCTCTAATAACTGTGTAGTTACGTATGATCAACATATGCTACAACAATGTAACTACTGATGATTTAGCCACTGTTACAGATTGAGTGTGTTAAGGAATAACACACGTGAATCAACTTCGTTTTTGCCTCATCTAATTACACAAGTGTATGTTAATAGTTGTAACAGCCTGTTTTCTCTCATGTAATTACACAACACAAGTGTAATTACATTTGTAATCAGACTGGAACAGCAGTTTTTTAGTTTGTAATAACTTACATTAAGACATTACTTACACTACCAGCTTTTCTAACATTTAGCCAGCATTTATGTTGCTAGTGCTGAGACACTTTTACCAGTTTGTTTGTTTTTTTAGATTTACTTTTCATTAACTTTAAATTTGAAAACATGTATAACCCCAGAAGTGAAAAAGGGGGGGGGTATTTCCATTTAAAACAATCTGACAGTTAGGTAGTTAAAAAAAAAAAAAATGCTTAATTGATATCCAGATATGTATGATATCCCTGCGACCATATAAGACAAATATTTTCTCCATTTAGAGAAACAATTCCAAAATTTTTGAAGCCTACCACTTTCAGCTTTAAACCATTCTGTAATGTGACAGAACAGCAGACGTCCCACTAAAATCTACTTTTCGTGACATTAATCATGTTGCATTTCCACCAAAGCAATATTACCACTCCATTTTCACACAGTACCTACATAACAACTACACAAGAGCCGTGCCCTTATTTTGAAGTGTAACTTTAACACTGCAGGAAAGTTCCTGTGTAGAAGATGCACTTGTGTATTTACATTAAGCAAAACTGAAGTTGAGACATGTGTAATTACATAGGCTGTACTTCTTTAATCCATCTGTAACGTTGATTAAATCATTAGTAGTTACAGTATTGTTGCTTGGTATTCATATGTAACTACACAGTTATTAGAGACACTTAATATAAAGTGGGACCAAAATGTTTTATTACACTCCTGTGCAGAACAGGGCCAGTCCCTAAGTATGGGTTTTACAGATTGTTTTGACCTGGTCAGAGTCCAGATTTTTGTAGAGAATATCTAGCTTGGCAGTGTTTTTGTGCTGTTTGAAGTTATAAGTACTGAGTGGAAAAAATGTTGACTCTTCTTTTTGTAACAGGCTGCAAGTTTACCAAGTTTACACAGACATCGGAAGTGGGCACCACAAGAAGTTATGTGCAAAAAAGAGGGGAAATTGGGTCTTTTAAAAACGTTTAAGGTTTCTTTAAACTTTATAAGATTTACAATAACTTTTCTTTAAAGGGTCATCCATTGAAATGAGCTTTAGTGACCCTAAAGTGGTTCTCCCAAGGCAAGAACCCTTTTTGGCATCTTTAGTTTTGAGTGTGGCATTTGTAAAGTGACTCAAGCAGGCTGTTGTCATGTTCTTGCATAGTAGGCCTAAATATGTTTCTTCACTGTACACAAAAAAGAGATATACCAATAAAATAATATCTTTCCACGAGAAGCCAAAAAAGGACCTCATTCACCAACGTCTCCCTAAGTTTGTTCTTAAATTTGTTCTTGAGAAAGGGCCTAAGAAAAAGTCTGCATCCGATTCCTGACGATTTTAAAGTTCTTGTTAGATTCCTGATGTTCTTAAAGCGCAGAATTATTCGCATCTTCAAGCTCTTTAGTGTGTGTAGATTCTGTTCTTACATAAGAACAAATCCAGAATAAATAAAACACTGGTCAGAATCCTCGTAAAAATGGCTTAAGTGGGTTTTAGGAAGAAAATTCAGCTGGAGGATGGGTTGCGAATGAGGCCCAACGATCTTAACTTTTAGTGAGATTTTATTTCAATTAGTTTTGAAGCATTTCTGTTGATCTTCAAACAATGTACAATGTTTCTTTTTTTGGACAGCAACAATTTGTTGTATTCTTATTTGTTAATTATTCATATTATTATTTATTCTAATAATTCTTGTATTGTAGTATTACTGATTTTTCAGAGCCTGTATAGGCTTAAATACAGTTCAAATATCATTTTTCAAAGTGATAAAAGACTTTTTGCACAGTACTGAACCTGACTGAGCCCTTCAGCTAATTACTTCACCCTTCAAGGTGGAAAAAGCATCACTGTGGCTCTCCAGTGCTGACAGTAAGGAACCAAGATTAGAGGGTAGGATGGGGTTTTTTAGAGTACCAGCCGGACTTAACACGTTGTGTCATGGCAGCGATGTGTGGGGTGGACTGAGTTTCCCCTCCGGCCAGCTGACCTTTTCAAGCGACAGCTGGCCTCCTTCTATGCCTCGAGTGGAGTGATGTCAGCATCCAACTGAACAGTGGGAAACAGTCTGTCTCTCTCGAGCAGATTTGCTGCTGGAGTGATGTCATCTCCAGTGTCCTCGATTTGACAAAGAGAGCGAAAAGGAACCAGTAGTGGACAGAGGAGGGTACTTTTCTGCATGACTAGGGCCGGATCAAGCCTGCTTGGAAGGAGATAAATATTTAAAGTGCAGAGAGACGTCTGAAGAAATGCAAAGGCAGATACACACACGCATGACCAGTCAGAGGCTGAAGAAAAATTAGCTGTTATTGTAGCGCTTCCCATATTCAGAGAGTAATGAATTACCACTTATTAATCAAGTCTGTAGTCCCTTATGCCAGGCCAGTTGTGGACCATTAGTCTGCTAGGGACTTGTTAGGCCTTAATTACTGTTTTCTTCAGCTTGCTTTAAAGTGTTGGTGAGTCATTGCAGCTTGAACGTATACTCGCTGGCATTTTCCTGACTTATAATCTGCTGATGCAAGCTGGTGATTATCTAGCCTACGTTTATGCAAAAGCAGAGAAGCTGGGGGAGTTAAAATACCATGGCCTATTTACCCAAAAGTGACCAGCTTGGTTACAGATGGCAGTGATTGTCACCTTAAACTTCTAATCAGTCTGCATGGATGTACTGGACATTCTGTACACTTAAAGGAAAACAAAAGGGGAAACTGATTCAGATACTGATGCTTAGCTTATGGCAGATTCATATCCTTGAATCCAGGTCCTGTATTTTTGTAATTGCTGGTAGGTATAATCCATGGTCGCTAATCGGTTGTATCAACAGTTGAGTTAGCTACCAGTTAGTACAAAACCCAGGACCGGAAACTGGACTTAGGGTCCAGATTTGAAGACCTTTTGTGTATACCTTTCATCAGGAACTTTGTTAAGAGACGTATGGTCCACTGTATCAGTGGCACTGTATCATTCATTGGGGTTCCACATCTATGACTGACAAACAAATCAACAATACCACCTCTCAGCCAACATCAGACTTAGGGAAAATTGAATTTCTAATGTAACATTCTACCAATCACTGTGATGCACTGCGATCATCACTGTGGTACACTGCGATCACCACTGTGATACACTGCGATCACCACTGTGATGCACTGCGATTATCACTGTGATACACTGCGATTACAACTAATGGTGCCAGAACTTTACATTGCTGCTCTACTAAAACAGTGGAATATCCAATTTGCCATCAGCTGTCTACTGTCATATTATAAATGCAGCATGTTACCAATCTTGACTAAGAAACACTGTTGAATGTACCTGACCCTTTGCATCATTACTGTTAGAAATAAAGGTTCTGTGCAGGTAAATGTTTGTACCTTGATGAACAAAACAATGTGAATGTTCCCTCGAAGGTACAACAGTAGTTAGTATTGATGCTGATCAGGGCTGAGAAGTGAAATACAAGAAATGAATCCGTTTGCTCAGAGTAGGACCAATATTTGGACATTGTCATGAAGAAGAACCATTTCACCAGGCAACAAACCATTTAAACATTCAATTGGTTGTGTGTGTTCATGGTTCTATATAATATTTGAAGAACCTCAAGGGTTCAGAGCCCATCCTTTGCATATTTATACTTTGCAGAAAACTGATTTTTCATGACTGAAGTAATCCCGAACACATGTTGAAGTTTGGACTCTGGGGTGGTCAGTGTATTTTTCTGAGAACATTAGTAGCTTCTTTGATTTACAGATGTTGTCCTTTTGTCAGTAAGAGCTTCTTGGCAGCTACACATCCTTTCACCGTCTTCTCACAGTGTAAGGATGGACAGAAACACCTGTGGATGTTTTCAGATCTGAAGCAGCTGGATTTTCTCCTCTCCAAGATGAAAGCTTTCAGTTCTATTTATCTGATGGCCCAGTTTTGGTGTTTACCAGGTTGTTAGGAGTCCCATTTTTTCTATAACTTTTCTCTGTAAACTCAGTCATTGTCTTTTAACTTTCACCTTCCTTATGCAAGTGGATAATCAAATATGTCATTTAATATGTCACATGAGAAAATATGAATAACTTGTCCTTAATGGCCACTTTGACTGGACGTTAAGAAATAATCGAATGGTGGTTTCTTACTTTTTGTCCAGCTCTGTATATGTGTGAAGTAGTCCTCTATTTCCCGCTGCTATCTATTTCAGATTTTTTTTTTTTGGTGTTCTTAATGAGGGTTTTTTCCTTTTCTCTCTACAGGTCAGTCTGCCCAATGACTCCAGCTGTGTGGAAGAGATTCTACGGGTAAGTGACATCCACTCTCTTCCTGCTGCACTAATTACACCTGCTCTCACTGTTGCACACAATGGCACTTAACCGCCCCTAGCATGGGTCTTAGCTTAAAAGCTGAGCTGCTTTCACATCCCCCAGTCACTGGGTTTTTGTGCCTGCACTGTAACAAAAATCAGAAAAGTGAACGATATTACTTTGCAGCCAACTGTCTGCCAGCGAGTGAACTCAGGTGTGGAGAGTTGTCTGTAAATCATGATAAATCAATTTGAGATGCACTCCAAATCGCTGTTGAGAGGGTCGTATTGCATTACTGCAAGCAATATGTGATTAATTTTGTAGGTTTATTTTGCTTTGTTTTCCTCCTTTCCGTCCATATTATTCAATTAAGGCTGGATGATGATCTTCGGTTTTCTCGTTAGCGGTTCTGGAGATCGGAATGTTCTCGGGACGTAAAACAGAGGAATCACAGCGGCCGCTGACACTGTGTTATTACAGAATCATAGATCAGGCTGGCTCGTCCTTTGAATAAGGATTGAATTACTATCGATGAGCTGCAGTCAGCTGGCTCTTAGTGTACCCTGCATGCTGTCACGGCACGAAACACGTTGCCAGGGCAACCTGCAGTGTGCCTGTTAGTCTAAGTGCATGATGGGATTGCTCAGAAGGCCTCTCTGAGCCAGGCGAAGGCTGGCATGACTCAGGCATGACTCACAAACTAGGACTTGTTCACAGCATACTAGCACATCAGTGCACCTTTGGACGCTTGTGATGTCAAACGGTACAGCAGTGCGAATTAATTGAAGGTTCCACAGCATTAACTCTAATAATAGCCCTGAATGGTTTGTTAATTGGTTTTTTATTCCAGTCTGTGCTACATCTCACATAATCACAGAAGTTGTTAAACTTTTTAAATGGAAAAAGTGAGTTAGTGTAGGTTATCATCATCATCATCATCATCATCATCATCATCATTGTCATCATCACTTTTATTTATATAGCACCTTTCCTATGATCAAGGATGCTTCACACTTAAAGAACAGGAACACATTATACACTTAAGGTCAAAAGGACAATACAGGTAAAGTATGAACGGAACAACGATGACATAGTGGAAACAAATAAGTCTTTAACAGAGAATTAAATGAGGATGTAGAAGTGGCATCTTAAATAGACTGGGGGAGAGTATTCCAAAATTTGGGAGCTACTACACTAAATGATTGACCACCAATAGAAGTCGGTTTAAACATTGGAAGGTGAAGAAGGCTATGATGAAGAAACTCAGCAAAATATTGAGGAGCCAGGCCATGCAGTGAAGACCACTGAAGAACAGGGTAAAAGGGGGCTAACAAAGTACCAGAGAAACAGATGGACTACAGTCTGTAACTGTAGAACTACACAGTGCACCTATACAGTAAGTGGAGCTGATAAAATGGACAATGAGCATAGAAACAAGGAGGTGGTCATAATGTTATGCCTGATTGGTGTATAATGAGAAGAACCTTGTACTGAGCCTGGAATGTAATGGGTAACCAGTAAAGACTCTGAGGGACAGGGTGACATGGTCATTCTTCTTTGAAAAGGTGATGATCCTAGCAGCTGTAACCTACTGAGGGTTTTGACAGGGAGGCCAGATAGAAGGACATTGCAGCAGTCAAGCTGTGATGTCACTAATGTATGCACAAGTGTTTGTACATTGGCTTGGCTGAGGAACATGTGAATGTGAAAAGAGATTGTGAGGTCAAAACTTCAAGATTGCTGAGGTGGAGAGAAGGTGTTAATAGAATCCCATCAATATTGAGGCCAAGAACAGATGAACTAGATATCCGTGCCTTTGAGGCAATTTAAAGCTCAAAACTCAAGTTTTGCCAGCATTCAGTTTAAAAAGTTCATACTCATCCATGACTTTATATCATGAGTACAGTTAGATAAAGCAGGTGGTGGTGTAGTCTTAGCAGGGCTGATACTAACATAGATCTTAGTGTCGTCTGCGAAACAATGAAAACTTAAACCTTAATGGTGTATTATGTGGCCAAGTGTCAGCTTGTAAATGGTAAACAGCAGCGGACCTAAAACTGAGCCCTGTGGAACACCTTTATTAACAGACACCATAGAGGATTTATTATTCTGAATAGCTACACCCTGCCGTCAATCACTAGGATATGAGGAAAGCAAGGAAAAGGTGGATCCGGTAATATCAGTGCTGCACATATGGGAGGAATAGATCATGAAATATGGTATCGAAAGCAGAGATAAGATCAGGAAGTATCAGCATACTACAAATTATATGCTTCCAGGTGGGACTACAACCATGAACGCAGCTATCTTTTCACACAGTTTAGCAGTGAATGCGAGATTAGAGATTGGCCGGTAATTATCAGAGCTATGCAGCATAACTGATGTCCATTCATGAGCCTTTTCTATCCTGCAGTCCACCACGCACATAAGCACCCTTCCCTATGCTCACTGTTCACAGTTTGAATTGAAATTTATGTTCAACAGTGTGGTGAAAAATCCAGTTTTTGTCATCGCTTATGTCAAATGCAGGTGATCTGTTTGCTTCTTTAGTTTTGCCCCAAGACTAATAAGCTGTTAAATAAGGGAACCTTAAACTCTGTTGACATGTCTCAGTAAACTTGCTTATATAGTTTCTCATACTGCATACAGTATGAGAAACTATATAAGCATAGTAGAGATAACATATAGAGATAGCATATAGAGATAACATACTGTTATCTCTAAAAGAACACATCTGGGAAATCTTGCTTGGAAAGTCAAGACAGTTCTCAACTCAAATGCACCTGTTAATAGTAATAAGGTACCACTTTTCTGCTTTTAATTTGCTTTAAATCAGTCACCATACAAGCACATCCATGCACAGTGTTAATCAGTAGCCATAAGCATTTTACTTCTTATGTCTAAAATTTGATATGTGACAATATGCTGATTTCAAATATATGACACGTTAACATTTAAAGTTAGCATTTATTCACTTCTCTTATATCCAACTTATATGTCCATCTATGAATAATATATGTGACATACACACCAAAATATTTGAAATTTTCAAATATTAGACATATATTACATATATTTCATGTATCAGCATACATAAGCGTGTATGTGTACATATATTTAACAATATGTGAAAGAAAGCATTAATCATATATGGATGGCTTAAATAACTCATAAATGCTAGCTTTATGTTTTGTAATATAAGGCTTTTTGCATGTAGGTTGTTGGTGTATTTCATTTAAATTTTTTTGCTTTAAAGAAGTCTTTCATAGTTTATATCAGACAGACAGTATATTGCTGTTGCTGGGAGAAAACCTTTTATCTCAAAACTGGTAACTTTACAGGAGAAGGAAAAAACCTACTTTACTTTTAATGTGAGTCAATAGAACCAGAGTTTTTTCCAAGTCATTTTAGGTCATTTCTTTTAGCCCATTCATCATAAAGTTTACATACAATGTAAAGGGTAACAAGTATTTTCAAATTATGTAAAAAACTGAAAAGCGACAAAAATGGAGATACAAGGTTTTCTTCTGACAACAGTGATATATTAGATCCATATATGATGTAACAAATAAGTATTTACCCACCTATCAGAGATATATGTGCCATCCATATGTTATGCATATATGTCCCTGATTTTATATATGTACATACATTTTGAAATATATGCTTTACCCTTTGTTATATGTATCCATGTTTGGTCATACATCACATCTCCGTATGGGTTAGCTACATTGGCTTTGGAGCTGTAGTGAAAAACCAAAGAAGCAAACTTCAGGCACCAAATATGTTTTTATAGGCTACATTTGAGCTTTTTTTCACTGTACTATAAAGTTTGATTCGAAAGAGCTATATAATCCCAACATAAACAAACCACTAATAAACCGTAGCAGGGTTGACTAAGGTCTTTTTATCCAGACTGAACAGACACTGAGAGATTTGCCTCCTAAACAAACTTGCATCAGAAACAATCTCCACATTCCCTGCTTTGCACTTGTTAGCGCTAGTTTACCAAAGGGAGCAGATGAGAGAAGATTCAGTTGCTTTCTTCACCTATATGACAGTTTCTCTCAGTCTTGTGTTCAGTGCCTCTCAGGCCCTGAGGGCATTGTTTATCAGAGATGGAAATGTTTATAGATTGATATCACTTCCACACTGAGCAAGAAAAAAGTCTTTTATGCAGGAACAGAAAGGAAAACTGAGGGAAAATGAAGCAAAAATGATCAGCAATAACTGAAAATGAAGATAGCACATAAGATCTTTACAGTTGAATCTGATTTGTGTTATTGTTGTGCCGCATTTGGAGGGATAAATTATTTACGACATTTAAATAATGAAAGGATGTTTGAAGAGCATCACCACTGTTAAATAACTAATGCATTTGCAATGTATATAGAGGTTGTGTTAGCTTGTAGTGGCGTTTATATTTAATTACAAAGGAATATCATTACTCAGCGCAGCCATTAGAGGCTCCAGATAATGGATAACATGGAAGAAGGCTGAGAGGTCAGCCACACACACACACACACACACACACACACACACACACACACACACACACACACACACACACACACAGTTTCCCCTATTTCTCTCGTAAACACAAACACGGACAAGCCCTGGGTGGTCCATTTTACATCCTGGTGTAAGACGATCAAGTATCTCTCCCCAGACTGATTTCCAGTCGAAGAGTTGAAGTCATGACTCAGGCATGCTCAATGTTCTAGTCAATTACTCTGTTCTCTTGTGCAAGACCAGCCCTGAGACCCCGGCACACAGGTTTTAACCTCCTTTTCAAATGAACTTATATGGACAAAATGGACATTTGTATTTTTAAAGTCCACTATTTATTGCATTTTGAGCAGGTATTTTTTCAAACTTTTCCTTTTTTATTATGTCTAGGAAAGTGAGTCACTGTCTACTTTGGCAGTACGTTTTAATACTCAAGCCATTAAAATATATTTGCACTGAGCGTGATCCAAATGCTAAGTGTTTTGTTGACCATTAACAGTCCAAGGTATAAACTTCATTCACTCTAAGCAGCACTTTGTCAAGTTTAGGACTTTTAACATGCAAATGAAAGCAGTCCTAGTTCTGCAGGGACAGTTAATGTGGTTGGAAATTATTAGTGGGTGGTGATTTTTTCTGGTACACCAGTTGCTGTTCCTCCTTAGGTGTCTTACCAGTCTTTCACAAATAAGCACAAATAACGGTGCATATACACTGTGCAAAATACACCAAGGTTATCTGTTTAGCTGAATGAGTAAGTCAGGGATGTTTGTCATGTTTTAGTCAAATAAAAGCAGCAGTCCTTCAACTCCCACCGTGTAGTCAGTTGCAGTCCAATTTTAGTTTAGTTTGTTTTCAAAGATCAGATAAACGAGGCCTGTGTCTGGTGATGCGTTGTCAAGCTACCATGTTATTTATCCCTAGTAATGGTAAAAATAAATTTAAAATCAAAGCAAGACAGCAATATTCCCACATGTAAACACAACTAAACTTTTAATAAATTGGCTGATGTGATATACTACATTATAAACACCTTTATTATATTTAACAAAGATGAAACTGTGCTGGAAACAATTAAACATGTAAGTAAAAATGTCTCAGCTCTCATTTATCAGGTAAAAGAGGTAGTTTTAAATGGCCTCAGAGAACAAAATATTAGGCTAAGCAGCTTCAGACACTAGACAATAAAGTTGACGTGACATTTGCAATTCCATTCTCTCTTTTTAGATTAATTACAGTTTCATGGCCATATTAAAGATGATTCACCTTGTTAAAACATTTATTTTCCACATGGTTAACTGAATAATAGGATACAGCACATGGCTCAGATATATAGAAGGGATGTCCAGTATCTTGGGGTTAGCCTATTTTTATACTAGCATAGACACCAACCTGCTTGATATGCTTCTGAATTACAGGTAGTATTTACCAGATTCCAGCAATTGTTTGGGACACACATGCAAATCACAAGAAATTTAGATGTGAGAAATCATTTGGCACCATTTTTCTTGGGCTCTGAGAAGCCCTTGACTGCGACTCACTGACTCTCACATATTCACAAAAAGAACAAAAGAGCTTTTGGTGTTTTTTAAGAGCAGTGTTTTCTATCAATTTCACTATTTCCTTACTTTATTATTTTGCATTGTAAAAATATTTCAAATATACTTAAATCAAATTATACATATATATAAATCATGATAGATACCAAAGCCATCAGTTTGAAATATAGTTTTTTTAAATATACAGTAAATATACATTATTTGCTAAACCACCCACTTTTATTAGTTGCTAAATCTTTTCAGCATCATCTCATTAATCTCATGTTTATGTTGAATAGTGTACTTTGTTTGTGTGCATAAAAAGATGGGTTTGTGTGTGTGTGTGTGTGTGTGTGTGTGTGTGTGTGTGTGTGTGTGTGTGTGTGTGTGTGTGTGTGTGTGCGTGTGTGTGAGAAAGCATGCATGTGTTAGGTGTTAGTCCTCTTCTATGCTGACGAACAGAATAGCTGCAGATTCATCATATTGTGCAGTAAGTTTCCTCCTCCGGTAGCACTATCCCAGCTTTATGAAAGGTAATACTTCATATCTAACATTACCGCCGAGGTGGCAGTATCAAAGGCACTGTGGCCCATTTGTCTCGGCCTGTCTCAGGCTTCGGCAGTCCGGGAGGTGACCCAGGCCATCCTGTCCCGCAGGCGGGGAGACCAAGCCAACATTTATGAGGAATCCAAATGTGTATAAAACCACTGTATTATAAACAGCACTGCAATAAATGACATGATTCCTGAACGCAGGCCTGACTGTTAGAAATAGGTAGAGTAATCTGAACTAAACATGCTCAAGTAAAAGTGCTGTTAGATCAATTAAACAGTCACTCAAGTAGAAGTAAAAGTAGCACAGCAATAAACAACTTCCCTATAGAACTGTAGTGGAGCTTCTTAGCACATTAAACAGCAGCAGAATAGGAACCAAAGCTTCTACCTTACTTTTCTCGCAAATAGACTGTACTTGAGAAGAAGTAAAAGTATTTTATGCTTATTTTCTATACTTATTTTATCGTTTTTTCTTTCTTCAGTACATGGAACCAAGTAAAAGGTAATAGTTACTATCCATTTCTGCTGACTAAGCATTCTCATTATGTAATTTGAGGACTGGGAAGAGCAAAGAGCAAGCCGGAAGCATTTTTAGAGCTTCTGTGTGAAAGTGAAATGTGGTTATATCTTGGTCTAAAAGAGTAACTAGCAAAATTAAAATTTTAATGGTCTCAGCAATTTATTTGGACTGTAGGCCCCTTTAGGTTATCTACAGATGCTCAAATTATTAACAAACTATTTGTTGAAACTAAACATTGGTGGGGTTTGGGTTAGGATTTGGAGCAGGGTTGGGACTAGGACTAGGGTGAGGATTGAGTTTAGGTTTTGGGTTGAGTTTAAGGTTAGGATTAGGATTAGAGCCTTTTTAGAGTTAAAGACAATTGTGGTCAATTTAGTAGATATTTAGCTAAATGTAACTTGACAGTAAAGTGTCTACAAAGCATCAAAAACTGACTCTTCAAATGAAGTGTTGCCATTTTTTTACAATTTTATAATTCTATATGTAGTTACATAGTGGATAACATGCTCGCTTAATTTACTTTCTGTGTCAACAGATTAGAGCCAATGTGTCTGACTTTTTACTTTGACAATTGATACACAGCAATATAAGATCATGACAATAACTTTTTATCAAATTCTAATCTTAATTAAAATTCACTTCTACTTATAGAAACTCTTCTACTTATAAACAGAAAAGTGATATCAGTTGAAAGTGTCTATGCTTTCAGTAGAAGTTATTGGTTGCTTTGATGAGTTATAATGAGAAATAATTTACATTTGTATACAAATATGTTTTTTTGATTTTCCAAGTGGCAATAAGTTAACATATCCTCTACAGTCAACACACTTAAATATGCCATTTTCTGCTAATTTTAGCAGAATTTAGCAGTTAACTTTTATTTTTTCCAGTTACTGGCTGAGTTTATTGGTAAAAAATATTTAATATGAAATGTGCCATAACTTTTTCACAGGCCACATTGTATGTTGTATTATTTTCAACATGTGAAATTCAACAAATAAACAGTACTTGTGTATTAAAATGTGCAGAAGTGTGCTCTCTGTAGAGAATGCATTCACTTATTTTCTCTTAGAAAATCACCATGTCACTTGACTAGTGCGCCCAAACTTTTGCATATGATTGCACATATAATGACATGAGAAATGACACCAGGATAGCTTTGACTTCTAAAAAGAACCTTTACTGTTACTGGAGTCATTGTTTATCTGATGTAGCAATACTTTCACTTGAGGTTTGGTTTAGGCCATTCTACTCTCCTCTGAAAGGGGCTTTGGGGGGTCAATCCAGATGAAAGCCCTCATGTTGGGTTAATGTAGTGTAACTGACTCACCTCACGCACACTGACAGTTAAAGATTGCATCACAGGATTGTGTGTGAGGATCCACACAGCATGGCTCTCAAACTGGAGCAACAGATGATGCATGTAACCTCAGGGCATGCAGGAACCTGGTTAAAGCACCCACCCACCCACACACACACACACACACACACACACACACACACACAAACAATGGCAAAATATATCATGATACTTCAAGACATTTTCACAATACATAATATGCATCATGATGTTTTGTTTTTCTGAGATTTAATAAGTTACCACATACAAAATACTATAATAATAATAGTAAATGCAATGATTTATATTCTTTCACATTTTATGAACTGCACTGCACTACACCCAAATAAGCATGCATACTTATGCTCACTTTGTAATGAAACATATTGTTAGTCAGTGCCCTGTAAATGCTGATGATACCCACAATATACTGAGAAAACCATACTGTGACATCATTTTTCACAATAACAATACAATATTGTCATATCACCCACCCTTAACAGGCATTTTTAGATGTTTTATTCAGTATTATTTCAAGAATTTTCAGGAATTCTTTTAAGAATTAAAGTGATAAAAATATATACTGCCTGTTTTCTACATTATTTTATCTGCCTTATGATTTGATCTCCATTTTTGCTTTAATAAACTCTAGACGTTAATTTGATTATACTTTAGCTTGCCACACAGCTTCCTCAGCATTACAAAAGTCAGAGACTGCCAATCATTTATTCAAGTCAAAGTCAAGTCAAAACAGATATTTTTAGGAGACGTTTCTGAGAAGATTGGATATAGGTTTATTCGTGTCTATTATAAAGGAGAAATTTATAGTAATAATAATAAAAAAAACGGAATTGTCATAACTCGAGTTCAGAATTATTGAATGTTTTTGGGATTGCGTGAACCTTGATAAGCAGAAAATGTAACCAACTTCTAAGACTGAACTTTGGAGGTGTGGAGTAGAATAATTCGTACTTAATGGCTGTTTTGTATTGATGTAATTAACCAGGTCATTATTCAAAATGATGTTTTAAATAGTATCCCACAAAATAATGGACTTTTAAATGGTAAGAAATCAGAGGGAAACATACTAGAGACTTTGCATCATACAGTGAATCTAGTGGTTCACCACAATTTGAAGATTGCTAGCCTCTGTCTGAATACGGAAACAAAAACAATTTCCATCTAAACACGGCTCTCTTGGGTTTAAAGGCTGGTTCTGTCCGAGAGCAGGAGACTAAACATTGTTCGAGCCGTGGCCTGTGTGTTTGGATGGCCAGCATTGGCTTCAAGGGCCGCACTATGCTTCTCTTAATCCAGTTCATTTACAAATCAAATCTGACGAGGAGACGGCTGAACCCCCACTGCAGCTCGGAGGTATTAATGGATTTGTATGTGCGTTTTTCCAGGATGGCAATGTTATTGGTTTTCTCGCAGGAAGGGGTGCAAACTCACACACACTCCAATTCAACCGCCGAGATTTCAAAATACTTTCGGCTCATGATTTCATTAGGCAGGAATGGAGTTGTTTGTTTGTAAGCAAGCATAAATGATCACCCCTCAGAGAACTGCAGGCAGATACCATTTGTTTCTTTATGTTTTGTTTTCTTATTTGTTTATTCCTTTGTTTATAACACAAGTGGAGTTTTAATCTTGATGTCTCTTGATAATTTACTTATCTTGTTTATTCAGTATTTTATTATTACTTCTATAATTATGTATCTGTATGTATCTGAGCTCATCTTTAAATAAGGAGTGGACAATATGATGATAATTCATGGTTATTGTGATAAATTCAATCATGATGTTCTTTTCTGAGTATGTCGTGTATTATTAGCACTTGTAAAACACTGCATGCATCATAAAACGACAGATACAACTCATATGGATCTTATTGAGAATCTGTAAAGAACTGCATGCACTACACAGTATAATAACAGGGAGTTGACTGAATGTCAACATTATCCTGTCTTTTTCCATTTACTTTTACCAAGTGTTATTTTTTCCTTGTCTTTTTTAGGTCACACTTTATTTGGATGGTCCCCTATAGATGATCTACAGTCATTAGCAGACTTTCTGGGGATGCTCAGTTGATTGTCAACAGCATTATGTTTAGGGTTAAAGCTAGGAGTAGATGCAGGTTTTGCCTTGAGCTTTATGTGAGGGTTAGGTTTAGGGTTAAGGTTAGATTTAATAAACTTTTTCACACTAACCTTGAAGTTCAGATGAATTTAAGGGATATTTAGTTGAGTGTTACTTAAAGGCCGACTGAACATTTACAAAACACCTACATTGGACGATCCAAGTAACACTCAACTTCACAATCAGTTGCATTTAATGGCCATTTAGTTGAATGTAACTTAAATATATGCTGAACATTTACAAAGAATCTACAGTAGACCATCCAAATAAAGTGTTTTTTAAGTGGTTTATTTTTGCAAGCATTTAATTCAAATGCATGATATGTACATGTTAAAATGAGGAGAAATGTGTCATGTTTTTCAAGTTCATTTTGTCCTTTACAACGAAATATTATGCTACATAGTTTATCATAAAAAGCATTGTGATGTTATATAGGGAAATATAGGGATCATAGCCACTCCTAGGACATTTTACTGGATTGGGTATGAGCTCTGTTAAGCCAAGGCTGCTAACAAAGTGGTCTATTTTGCAAACTATTTTGCAGTGGGAAATGAAAACTACTGGCTATAATGCTTCAAGTCTATAACAGCTATATGCATTTTTCACTTGCAAGTCACAACTGGTTAAAAATGAATGTCTCAGTTTCTACTTTACTGGGCCTGTTTTGACTCAAAACTGTCGCTAACAATAACAGGAAGTTTAAAAACTAAAAGAATGGAGCTAGAGGTCGCACTCACACTGAGCACTCACACTGAGCACTCACACTGAGCACTCACACTGAGCATTGGCATCAGGCCAATATCAGTAGAAAATCTTCGTCATTCAGCGAATCCTGTGACGTTTGGGGAAAATGTCAATACAGTGAAAATGTTGGCTTTGGAACATTTTTTGTTTACGACAAGATGCAATAGTGTCAAATTACTACTTGGACTTTCATTTTGCTGTTGTCAGAACAAAAAATCATATCTCCAAAAGGGTAGCTTTATAGGAGAAGCAAAAACCATGTTCCAAGTAATTTTAGGCCATTTCTTTTGATCCATTCATCTTTAAATTTATACACAATATAACAGACAGTAGGTTTTCTCAAATTATGTCAAAAACTGAAAAACGAGATACAAGGTTTTGGTCCGACAGCAGCGATGTATGAGCATGACAGCAACCACAGAATGAAGACTACAGAGATGTTTTGCAGGCATGTTAAATCACAGCGTATTATCGACACTATAACATGGTGATGGAAATCAGATATCAATTCAGAGTGTGTATAATTGATTTTACTGCTTAATTTTAAAATGACTCGTAGTTAAATCATCAGGGAGGTCAGTCAGATTGGATAATAAGCTGAGAACAAAATCTATTAGTCCAGATTGTCACATTATGAGCACAGTGGTAAACAGCAACCCGGCACATCATATTTAAATTGAGTGGCCACAAATAAATAAAATGGATTCTATTATCATTGGATGATGTTTAACATTAACATATGCGAATCAGATCAGATCAAAGGGGCATGAAAACTGGACTGGGATGTTCCGAATGATACGTTTACTGTATTTCACACACTAACTGCCTTTGGTACTTGACAAATGGTGATTATCTTCCTCTGTTTCACCTTCATTTCTAAGTCTGAACAGCTCCACATACAGCAGCCCTTAAAGAGACGCAGTGTTGAGTGTTTGCATAGTGTCATGGGAGCATGTGGTAATGCACTCAGTGTGAGACTGTATGAGAAGTGAAAATATATGGCATGTGTGAGGTGTGAGGCATGTGGGGGGGGCAGTGGTAAGAGTGGGAAAAGCGTGCTCTGAATGCTAAAAGGCTTACGCGCGTTCAGAAGATGAGCTTGAGGGCTGCTGCACATATTCACTCACGCACACACACACACGCACACGCACACACATGTTCATATTCACTCTGATGAGGCTAATATAGCAGATATATACACACACACACACACACACACATGTTCATATTCACTCTGATGAGGCTAATATAGCAGATACACACACACACACACACACACACACACACACACACACACACACACACACACACACACACAAATATTTTCTTTACTCTGCGTTAGAGCTGACCCCATAAACATTTTACAGGCTTCCAGCATTAATTCTCAATACCACCCCAAAAACAGTAATCATTCTATGTCATAAGTAAACATCATTTTATGTATGTTAGTTCATTTTAGATCAAAATAGATTAAAATATTCCAGTTTTCTATTGGTAACTTATAATGATGGCATCATAAATATTTACAGTCAGTTCCAACATCTTTGGCCAATGGCTGATTTTTATTCCTCTTTTTTTCATGCTAAGCTCACACTGCATTGGGAAAATATTAACCAAACCATTATTTGCTCTCTAATGTAACATTTTTCCATTTCAGATCAATTGTATAATAATATGAATCAAACCGAAATTAAGAGGCGACCGGCTGTTTAGCACAGTGAGTCACACACAATTATTCTGTGACATTTTCTCACAGGTTTAGCAACAGCTAAATATAAATAATATCAAATATTACAACTTTTCTTGCTCCAGACATTCAAGAAAAGGGGAAACCTGTGGGAGATGGGGTGTGTGGGTGTTTTCATCCTTTAAATCACGTTACATTGGTATGACATGGTATTTTTATAACCAGTCACCTCCGTCGTTTAGTAATTGCCATTTTTCTTCTGGTGTTTTAAGACAGAATGTTTTGTTAGGTGATAAATACGCATGTAACTCTGAACATTTCAGGAATTTCTAAATACTAAATCAGCAAAAGGGGGGCCAACGTAACAAATGATTACTCGAGGGTTTTGAGTTATTGGGGCCAGACCTTGTCTGCATTCTCGTGCTCTTCTGTATCAGGCAGTACACCTGGAGATACACACACACACACACACACACACACACACACACACACACACACACACACACACGAGCAGTCTAGAGGCAGTCAAAAGGGCCACATGAAAGACAATATATGAAAGAGAGAAAGATGCAGCCTACAATTACACAGAAGGTTAAGGAGCCTATTACCAGTGCTGCTTTTTCATCTGACACATGAATATGGATGAATTTCCATTTGCTTATGAGCAGCAGTAATTACTGGATTGCTCTGGCTCCATCTCTAGCCTGTAGGTATTCCGTGTTAATGTTGATGTTTAGAATGTGCAAACAGTGGTGTGTGTGTGTGTGTGTGTGTGTGTGTGTGTGCACACACTTGTTTGTTTTCAAACATTTTGAGGACAAAAATACCCTGGTAAACCGCAGAAAAACATGGCTAAACTATCTTTTTAGGACTTACAAAACGGTCTTAACACTTGGAGGACTGCGGGGATATTTTTTGACACTGCTGAAGCTTTTTTGTCCATTTCCTTTTCTCAGTAACAATGTCTTAACGCCTACACGTGCTTTTAGGCAGTACTGTAATTATAATAATGCATATGGATATTTGAATGACTCCAGGTCCTCACATTGTACAAAAACAAGTCTCTCTGTGTGTGAAGCAGCACATTAACCTGCTTGAATGTTGTTCTCTTGCAGGAAATGACCCATTCCTGGCCTCCTCCTCTCACTGCCATACACACACCAGGCAAAGCAGAACAAACCAAGTTTCCCATCCCCTCCAAGGTAAACTCTAACACACACACACACACCACACACACACACACACACACACACACACATGCAAACATAAGGTTACCCAGTCTTTACACACTAAATATTGAACAGTATTTATAGTAAAATATTAGAAAGACATTTATTTTTCTGGTTATGGTCCTCCTTAAAGGTCAATAAAGGTCTTTAAAGGAATGCTTGAGCATTTTTCAGCCTCATATTTATCTGCCGCATCTGTTAGCACAGAGTCAAATACCATAGCCAATCATTTCAGCATGTTTCCCTGCTCTTAGTTATAATAGAACAACTGGTGACTCTAAAACAGAAGCCAGTGAAAAGCTGTTTCAGCATGAACTCATGTAGATGTACAATATACAAGTGTAATACAGGGCTGGCAGTGGCCTTTTGGGGGCCCTAAGCAGGGTTTTCTGGGGCCCCTTCATTGCTAGCTGATGAACTGTGAAATTAGAGCTAAACTGATAACAATGACAACCACAATCTGTTTAAATTATTTGCATTTATTAATGAATCAATTTTGCATTGCTGATGAGTGGATACTTGTTTAGAGTTTGTTGCTTGTTTGTTTTTTTTCCAATATTTCCCATTATGTTGTGTGTGTTGGTATATTGGTATATATATTGGTGTGTGAGGTCTGTTCTCTGTAGAGCATGTGTACTTATTTTCACCAGGGTGCCCAAACTTTTGCATTCCTGCTGTGTTGTAATAATTAGTTATGAAATAGGTATATACTTAATTATTCAAAATGAAACATCAGCAAACAAATGAGGGTTGCATACTTTATACCGTACCTTTGTGTTTATTTACAAATGATATTCAGTATAAGTGCATTATTACTGTAGCTGTGTAAATGTCCAGACTGATACTGATTTTAGTGTATGATGATCTCACTCATTAAAGACGTCATATGTTCGTAGACCTCCTGCTCTGTTTCACTCACTAAGCTCTCCACCACACGGGGTGACGCATGAAGTGTTACTATTAAACCACCGAGCAAGACTCAGTTTCCTTCTTCCCACTCTGGATGATTTTGCGGACTGTAGGGGGGAAAGCAGTTAAATATTTATTTATTTTATGGAACCTCGGGCTGATGTCATAACATCCGCCCGTCACTCTGTCCTCTGATGTCACTTGACAAGTTTCCAGAGATGGCGTCAGGGAGCTGGAGGCCTGAGCAGTGTCACTGGGATGATGTCAAAGCATTGAGGGGGAGATGTGTTGAACAGGGCTTTGTGGTTTGGCCATGCTTTTTGACTGAGTGACTCTTTTGGCTACACGTCATCTCTACTTCAGTGAGACAGAGTGTAATCTGTTGCTGCTTAGACCATCCAGCCATTGTGCTTAGGGCTGGGCAATATGACCAAACATCTTATCACACTATATATTTTATGCATCATTCAGTAAAGATAATTATGATATTAGTGTGCAAAAGTCAGAGACCACACTTTGTTTCATTAATTTAAAGTGAAAATATTTCTCAAAAAGGTTTTAATATTGAATCAGTTCTACTGATTCCTTCATGAAACATTATGTAAAGAAAGAGTCAGCAGGCTTTTTCAAAAGGTGTAAAGTAAAATAAATAAATGATAAAAAAGTAAAAGTGATTACAAGATTTTGATGCGACCGTAATATCGCATGATTCCCAGTGTTTTTTTGGGGGTTTTTTGGTGTTATGAAAGGCTTTTTCTGATATTATGTATGTACTTACACTGTAATAAATTTAGAGTTATACACCACTGTAAGTGCTTAATGTTTTACAGTATGATCCTGTAAAATAAAAATATTTCAATGGAAAATAAATACTGTAGATTTACAACATTTTTTATAGTATATTTATTACCAAGACAGAACATAAAACATAAATTACCAAATTATTGAAAAAATCTACATTTCACTTTTGCTGGGCCTTTACTTTCAACATAGATCTTTAAATCTATCTCAGCTTGAAGCAATATATATATATATATATATATATATATATATATATATATATATATATATATATATACATAACGCAGAATTAAGTTGCTAAAGAGGACGTGACCTCTTATCTTGTTCTGAAACATTTTCCTTAAACTTGCTTCCGTAATTTCAGCACTGAAAATGGTTAGTTAGTGTGTAACTGTCATGCATATGTCCAGTCCAAATTAGTGTTCTCTGGACTTGTGGCCTCGCTGACTTTTGAGGGCACTACAGAAAAATCCTAAAGTTAAAAGTCGTAAAAATGGTACATTTATAAAAAGCAGTTGCCTTTAATCCCTTAAATTTCCTGGCTTATCATACTGAAGCTTATTACTCAGTAAGTACAGGGACTTAAATGAAAACTGGTTGAGATGTTTTCAGGTTATAGAAATGTGTAATAAAAGAAAGACAAGGTCCCGGTGCATCTGCTGCAGTATTACTTACTATCCATAAGGGAAGCCTTAGACAAGTTTGAGAACTGTTGTCTTACAGGAATAGCATTTCTGCATCTCTTCTCGGTTACATGCATGTTAAAGTTTTATTGCACACTTCTGTAACCTAAGAATAGCTTCATTAGTTTGCATTGAAGTTCCTGTAGTTACTGAATTGTAAGCTTTAGTATATAATAAGCTTGAAAACTTAAGGAGTTAAGTGATCGTTTGAGCTGTTGTGAGTGAACGGCTAGACTTCTTCTCTATGGTGACTAAAAGGCACATGTTGCCACCTAGCTTGCCAAAGTAGCAATAATTCAAGTCAAGCCCTTGAGGCGAATGGCAACATAGTGGCAGAGTTTATATTTTATTGACAATATCTAAGATTGTGTGTTGTTCATATAGGAAAAATGTTTGATTTCAATAATTATCATTATTATTTTAACACTACCTCCTGTGTCTTAATGCGTTATTATGAAATCTTTCCCAAACCTTCTGTACCCCTGAGAGATAACCTACTGGGTTTAGAAATAATAAGCCCCTGTGAAATAGTGTGCCTATTAAAATGAATCATTCTGCTGCAAATTGTCACAATTTTTTCTGTGCCCATGCCTTCAAGATGTCATCCCCTCTGTGTCTGTGCTTATCCGAGTGTGTGTGCGTTCTCAAGTTCCACTCAAATCCCATGACGCTTCATTCTCAGTGCTAAAGTCCCTGTTATTTGCCTCTTAATAGGACATGGTCTGACTGGCATAAGTTGACCCGAGTGACATGGCTAATAATAAGCTGACTCTATAAATCCTGATTTAATGGTGCTATCTACTAGTGTAGTCATCTCTCCTCTGCTCTCCCGCTGAAGTGTGATTTGTGCGCTGCTTCTAATTGTATTAGTGTAAAATCAATTAAAGCCATCAGCAGGAATATTGCCCATCCATAGCTCCTCCATGTGTGTTAAACATGGCTTTGCTTCACTCTACCAGGTTTAAAATTCTCTCTCTCTCACCCTCTCTCTCTCTCTCTCTCTCTCTCTCTCTCTCTCTCTCTCTCTCTCTCTCTCTCTCTCTCCCCCTATCACTCGCTCTTCTCCACAGGACCCTCAGCACGTAACAGCAGGATACAATGGACAAAGTGAGTAGAGTCCTCCATTCACTTCCACATTATTCAATATGAAATTCTAGCACTGTCTCTATAGTATAGACTAGTTCACTAACCAGTCGCAGCAGCTCTAGCCGGGTTTCCATCAACATATTTTTATGCGTATTTTGGCATACTGAATGAAAAAGACTCATGGAAACGTCAAACAGGTAACATCAAATCAAATCTGCAAAATTCACATGAAGGTTTGCAAGCTTTCTTGAGGTGGATAAAATGTCAGGCAATAAGACATAAATACTGATTCATTAAAAATAATACAAGTTGTGTAAAACTATATGATGGATCACATTTCTGCTTTAATTTTTTGCTAGGAATTTACAATGTTTTACATTTTGTACAGTAAAATACCGTACGTTTATGCTTTTATTGGGGATAACTATAAATCTTAAGATATTTTCTGTAATAACTCAGCAAATTACTGTGATGTTACTGTTAGGCTGTAGTAAGGCTGCTATTCTGAGTTAAAAAGGGGTCAATATTTTAATAAAATTATGTTTTTATTCTGATTATTCAGATTTAGGTGTTTTAAAGACTTTTTAGAAGTTTTATTGTGCTAAAGATATAAACACACATACACACACACATACATATATATATGTGTGTGTGTGTGTGTGTGTATATGTGTGTATATGTCTGCATAGATCACAGATCACAGATCCTGTGGTGCAGAAGACGACTGTGGAGTTGTCGTATAAAGCTGCTATTTTACTGTTATTTAGTGTTAAGGTTCTAGTAAGCAGTATTTTACTGTAATTTTACGGTGATATTTATTGCTTTTGCAGGCGTAGCTACGACATATGCTAGAAGCAGCAGGTACTAGTTGAGTGACTAAGAAAACAAAATCTTTCCTCATCTTATTAAAGACAAAACTTGGTGATATTAGATAGTTAACAAACATAGGGTTCATAAGACATTTAGGTCATTATATTTGTCAATTTGTTGTTTTACCACACTTACATATATTTCAACACGACATATTTCAACAACAGTATCCTGTAGGTTGTCTCTAATTAAGTTTAAGCATCCTGTTTCATTCACCTGCTTATTCATTAAGTCATATTTAATTATTTGAAGTTTTTTTTATTTTTTTGTGGGGGGGGGGCAGTGGAGTAAGGGTGATTTTATATTTTTGTAAGAAGAAAATAAGGCTTTTTGGTGAGGAAGAGAATATTTGAAGACATATTTGAGGACAGCTATAAAGAATTCCCTTTGTGTCTGTTAAACAGTGTCAAGCATGTCAGAAGGCAGCACCCAGCAGATCATTTTTTACAAACCGTAATGGAACAAAAAAAACAGAAGCAGAATGTCTTGTGACACGTCGCGCCCCATGCCAAGCTGATTTTCAGCCGCCTCTTGGCCGGCGCTTAATCAAAAACCCGCTCTCTGACATTTACATGTGCATTCTTTTGGCAGAGCGCTGTAATGTTCCTGGTAACAAGCCCGCGACCAAGTCGGTGCCACAGAAGTCGTGAGTATTCATTTGATTAATTATTTGAGAAGGTGCCCCAGGGAGATGGAGAGACGGAGAGAGTGGGGCAGAGTCTGAGCTTTGTTCCTTTGCAAAATAAGTCCCCTAGAGGAGCCCGCTCCATTCCCAGCTGAGAGAAACCGTCTCGACAAACAAACACTGCAGCTGGCACTAGTTCACTTCACCACAGGCGCAAACCATCGAGAATTACAACAGTACACGCATATTTTACATACATATACTGATTTGCGAAGGACACATGTGTCTGTGACGCTTACTACCCTTCCCTAGGCTCCACTTTGAAACCCATGAGTAAACTACCTTAGGTTTTTTTTTAGCACTGCTTGTTAAGGGCCCTATAGACATTCCACGTAGACAGTCCACAACACTGTGATTTGTTATGTTTTATACATATACCTGCATATATAATGTGATATATTTACAAGAAATTTTGCATGAACAGCACAAGTCAAAAGTCTGGACACACCTGATTGATGGTACAGTATTGTGGAAAAAAGTTGATTTATTTTATAACTTGCTGGAGTTCAAAAAAGTATTAAAAGGTCATGAAAAGTGCAACAACCATCCAAGGCCTGGTAGACACCAGAACTGTCAACTGACATCAGATAAACAGCACTTAAAGCTTTCATCTTTGAGAGAGAGGAGAAAATCAAGCTGCTTCAGACCTGAAAACATCCACAGGTGTTTCTTGTCCATCCTTCCACTCAATGCCATGGGTGTGAAAGGATGTGAAGCTACCAAGAAGAACCTCACTGAGAAAAAGAGATGGACTTTTTTTCCCTGAGATTGGAAACTTTATAACTTGTATTTAATGTCAGTTTTGACTGAAACTAAGATAAACTAACTTTTGCACAATGCTGTATTCCATATGTGTAATTTCATACACTCTTAAGTCAAAGCCATCAGTGTGTTCAATTGGAGACGACACGTTTTGGGTCACTTGTAACACAGAATGTGTTAAATCAGTGGATAATATGACATAAAAAGTGTTAATACAGGTAAGTTTGTTATTAATTAGCACTTCACTTTCAGAGTGTCGTTGTGTCTTCAGTATTATTCTAAAAATAATGAAAAAGTATTCTTAAGTGTGTCCACACTTTTGACTGATACTGTTTACATCACTTTATCATAATAGCACTGTACATTTACATTAGTTATGATTATATAGTTGATAAACAGCCACTTTGTTTATGTACTGTTTAATAAAGTGCTTCAAGGAAACATTACAGTCACAGAAGGTTTAGCCTTGATGTTCTATTCAGCGTATTTAATTTTATCTTTCTTGGTATCGCTGTGTCTGTTTCCTGAGAACCTGTTAATAATACAAAAATTCTCTGTAAGTAGCTTTTCTTAGTAAGTATAAACATGTTCTTTGAAAACTAGAAGAAAACAGCAACAGCCCACATTCTGTTGCTAATGCTGCGTGCCACACAAGTCTAACACATGGCCCAGCGAGCAACGGGCGAAATCTGACTGGCTAAACAGATGTGACAGATCTAGACAAATTGAATCCGAGCCTAATGTATCCATCAGCTTAGAGATATCTTCTCATGGGGGTGCGAGGGATGGGGGGTGGAGGTGGTTTGAACTGCCAGACACGTAGAAGAATGCTGCATTGTTTGGCTTCTGGAGCTACTTAGAAACACAGTTATCTGTTGATCTGAATCAAACGCGTCTCTTCGTTCTTAGGCCAAAGGCAGACACAGAGCCATAAGCATTTGTCGCCAACATTTGTGGCATCCGTCTGTTTGATCCTGTTTTTGCTGCCCTTTCTTTAGCTTTTTGTGTTTTTTTTGCCCGCTGAAGGCAAGATGACTCTGCTTTTGTTCCCCTCAATTACATGCCAGTTATTCGAGGGAAGCCTTAAATGATTTAACCAGTCCAAATATTTAGAGCGAGACTGCCTCGGGGCAAGAACATTTCTGTCAATACCGACTTTGTCTGCCACAGCTGAGCACATTGACTATGGGTCAAGTCATGTCACCGTTTTTTTCCCTCTACTGCTGCAAACACTAGATGCGCAGTGTATAAAGAAACAAATGCACTGTACTCTTTGCATTTAAGCTGAGAATCTTCCGTCCTCCAGGGCCCCCTTACTGCTTGTGAAGTGTACTTTTGTGTCATTTCACTGAGTGTCATGTATTTCTGTAATGTACTTTAACAGCGTTTGTTTGTATAATGAATTATAATATATATATAATATATATATAATATTGAATAATGTATGTTTATGTTGTTTTTTGGGATGAGCCAAAACATTATGACCAATGTTTTGGTTATGTGATTAACATTATCTTGTAACAACAGCTCATATAAAGGTCTGAGATACACTGATCAAACATAACATTATGACCACCTCCTTGTTTCTGTGCTCATTGTCCATCTTATCAGCTCCACTTACTGTTTAGCTGCACTTTGTAGTTCTACAGTTACAGACTGTGGTCCATCGGTTTCTCTGATACTTTGTTAGCCCCCTTTTACCCTGTTCTTCAGTGGTCAGGACACCCATGGACCCTCACAGAGCAGGTACTATTTGGGTGGTGGATCATTCTCAGCACTGCAGTAACACTGACGTGATGGTGGTATTTTAGTGAGTCACTGATATGAGTGGATCAGACACAGCAGTGCTGCTAGAGTTTCTAAACACTGTGTCAACTCACTGTCCACTCTATTAGACACTCCTACCTTGTCAGTCCATCTTGTAGATGTAAAGTCAGAGACGACAGCTCATCTGCTGCTGCACAATTTATGTTGGTCATCTTCTAGTCCTTCATCAGTGGTCACTGCCCACAGGAAGCTGTTGGCTGGATATTTTTGGTTGGTGGGCTATTCTTAGTCCAGCAGTGACACTGAGTTGTTTAAAGACTCCAACAACACTGCTGTGTCTGATCCACTCGTACAAGCACAACACACACTAACACACCGCCACCACGTCAGTGTTACTGCAGTGCTGAGAATGATCCATCACCCAAATAGTACCTGCTGTGTGAGGGTCCATGGGGATCCTGACCTATATAGTAAGTGATGCTGATAAAATGGACAATGAGCGTAGAAACAAGGAGGTGGTCATAATGTTATGCGCGATCAGTGTATGTTAGACAATAAGTGAACAGTCAGTTTTCAAAGCCGAGCTGTTGGATACGGGAGAGGGGTTGGGTGCCCAAGCCTCATCAATGTGTGCACAATGAAGCCCGTCTTATCTGGTTCAAACCGACAGGAACACTACTGTGGCACAAATCACAGAAAATTTAAGTGATGGATATGGAATAAATGTGTCACAACACACAGTGCACATGCTGCGTATGGGGCTGCATAGCTGTAGATTAGTCAGAGCGCCCATGCTAACCCCTGTCCACCATCAAAAGCACTTTCAAGAGTAGGAACGGGGCCTTGGTCGCCGCAATGGTCGAAGCTCACCAGGTGCAATGAGTTCCGTTTACTTTTACATCATTTGGATGTAGGGCTGGGCAGTAAAACGATAATGATATCAAATCCTCAGGTCTACTTGGATGGGCAGGTATGTGGACGACCAAGTACATGGGCAGCATTTACCTGGAGAAGTAATGGGACCAGGATGCACTGTGGGAAGAGGCAAATTTGTGGATGGAGCGTGATGCTCTAAGCAGCGTTAGGCTGGGAAACCCCTGTCCAGGACATTCATGTGGAAGGCCATTTGGCACATGCCACGTACCTAAATATTATTGCAGTCCAGGCACACCCCTTCCTGGCAGTCAGACTCCCTCATACCAGTGGTCTCCTTCAGCAGGACAGTGCACCACACTGCACATTATCATCCAGGAATAGTTAGAGTTGAAGGTGTTGTCCTGGCCACCAAATTCCCCAGATCTCAATCCAATCGAGCAATAGGAGGATGTCCAATCCACGGTATCTTCAACTCACTTCTTACAGGATTTAAAGGATCTACTGCTAACATCTTGGTGCCAGATACCAGAGGTCTCAGAGGTCTTGTAGAGTCCATGCCTTGACAGGCCAAATCCGTTTTGGTAGCAGGCTGAGGACCCTTGGCACATTAGGCAGGTACTCATAATGCTTTGGCTCATCAGTGTATCTTGAAAATGCTAAAATGCCACACTTTTACACAAATACCACTAGACCCATATGTAGGTAAGCATAGCTAAATGCTTAGCATAGCTAAACCCAAGCATAGCTAAATGATGTAGTGGCAGTTCTTTTCTTTCAGATCCTAATGAGTGCAGTTTTATAATCAGATGCTAAGTTATGGCCTTATTATAAGTCTATTGTATTTTACTTCTCATAAAACAGAACATTGCTTCTTATTGAGGACATGTAGCCTTGTTTTGTTCAATGGAAAGTGTAATGAATTTAGAGGAACTCAGATATCTAAGGGTGGTGAGCTTAAGATTAGACAAACAAGGATATCAAGGAAATCTCTGGCATAATAAAAAAGCAAGGAAGACAACAGTAAGTTCTGATCAAAGTTCAGGCTTTAAACGCAGTGAGAATGCAGTATTTCTTTGTGATGCCTTTAATCTTTCAGCAGGTTGGGAAAATAAGGGCAATTGTGTACATGCCTTCAAAGACCTTAAACTGCTTGTTGTAGCACTGTTTGTAAGATCATTTAAATGTAGATATCCAGCCAATGTTATTTTTCTTTGTCTTTCTTTGGAGATGTGCTTAAAAACAGGTCGACTTGGATGTGCAATTCTCAGAAAAACCTTGGATTGGTATAAACCTGGTATAAATTGGTATAAATGTCTCATTTTAGGAATTATGCATTGAGAGATTCTTTTGTTTAGTGTCAAAGATGCTTTTTTAACACTTATAGTTTATGCAATAAACCCTGAGTCTGCAAATAATTTGCTTTATTTATGTACCTTTCATACTTACAGCAACTTTCATAACTCTATGATTTGTGTCTTTGTCTATATGAGAACTTTTGGCCTTACACAGGAGTTGTTTAAAATTGGGTGAAATATCATCCAGTGATTACAGCCCCGTTCAGTAATTGTCATCTCTCACAAGTCCATCGGCCGTCAGCGGTCGTTTTCCTCCGAGCATCTCACAGAGGCTTTAAGTCCAATGTGGAAGATTTCAATGCGCCATCGTATAAACCTTTAGCGCTTCAATCTGTCCCTCTTGAGCCACAATCGTCCATTAGGCGGAGGGTACAGGGGCATTAATTTGAAGTTTACCGTGGTGGGAAGTCATAAAATGGCACTTTTCCCCAGCGGATCGGCCGTTCTGTAACCTCCTCACGAGTGCCGGTGATCAGCACTGTAATTTACTCCAAACCCGACATTAGTCACACTCAAGTGCCGCCATTCTCCCCGACCGAGAGAGACAGCAAAGAGAAAACGGACCACTGTGGCCACTCGCTGCCACCAGCTAGTTCTGCCCTTCTCAGCCAGCTTTCTTCTCTGTTATTTTCTGCTTCTTTGCGTTACTCATCATGCTGCTCATTCATATGCACACACAGTCATATGCAGTATATTCACTGTTTATCTACATTCATTGATATGATGCTGTTAACACTTTATCATGTTAGCACAGAGAGTATCTAAAGTGCTGTAGCAACTGAATTCCACTCTTAAAAGATGCCAAAAGGGTTCTTTGGAGCAATAAAGCCATAGAGGAATCACTTTTGGGCCGTTGAAGAACCTATCAATGGATGATACGTTTAAAGAACCTCCACATAATATAAAGGTATTATACCAATTGTAGTTTTTTTCTAAACCCATATGTCCAAGCCAAGAACCGTTTTGTACCCCTTGTCCTGTAGACTATATGCGAAAAATCGTTTCATAACAGATCATTTAGAAAACCATGTATAGTTCGATCTTGTGTGTGAATGAGAGGGAGGCAGGTGGAAAGGTGAAGATGCAAGCAGTAGAGGTCGTAAAGGTGGATGACTTCAAATATCTTGGGTCAACCTTTTTATCGCAATCTCCTGTGCAAAAGGGTTGCATTCTGCCCCGTCTGAAACCGGCCCATAGGTCTAAATATGCAGTTAATGGGCTACACGCCTGAAAAACAACAAAATATACTTCACCTTCAAGTATACTTTAAGTAGGACTGATTACGTATTTCACTTGACTTACTAAAGCTGATTGGCCAATTTTTATCCACCTTTTAAAACCAGTGTACATTTTGGTAACATTTCAAAGGTATGTTGTTATGAGACTAACAATGGAGTCAAGAGCTGCAAATATGTGATGAAAGAATATTTACCAACAAAACAACATTATTTAAGCTCCCAGTATTGGATGCACTTGTGTGTATGAAGATGCAGTGCACTATAAGTCATGATAAGACCGCATTACTGTTTTATGAATACTATTTTTTTGTGCAAGATATAACTACACCTGTGTAGAATGTTTTAAACTCAGGCCCATGTGAAGTGTTTCAGATACATTGTAAGTGCGTATTGTTGTCACATCAACGCTGTCTCTGCTGGTCCTCTGTTTAGTCCTGTGTTTATGTACATACAGTGTGCTATAGCTCAGTTTCAGGGTGTTAGCAGTCTTCTTATAGCCTAGGTCATCTTTGTGGAGAGCAGCAATTCTATTTTACCATAAGGTGCCCAGTACCCAATATCCAGTGGCCAGTATGAGTGAATTGTACCCAAAACACCAAATTTAACAGCCCTGCTCCCCATTCACACCTGGAACCTTGTTACTCTAATGAGTCACATGACACCAGGGAGGGACAACGACACAATTGGGCACAATTTGGACATATTGACTGTGAGGTGGACCTACTTGTGTTGCCAGATATTTAGACATTAGACATTAACCATTTATACATACACTACTGTGCAAAATTTGTAGGCATCTAAGCAAATTTTTAAACAATCTACCTCAGCTGTGAGTTTATCACAATATACATCAAAATAAAGTCGTATTCATAATTCAAATAAACATAAAAACAATACAAAGTAACAAGAATTTCTTGGGTCCATATTTTTCCTCGACACCTTCACAACCGCCACAGAGACTCGTTAATATCATCCGTTACATCATGAGCTCAGTTTATTGAAGCTCTGATTGGTCAAACCAGGAGCTGCTTTTTAGCTACATATAATACTGGGCTTCCTCGAGGAGAGGCTTGGAAATGGTTAAACATCCAGAAAATCACTATTTATTAAATACATATCATTTATTAATTATTAAATAAGTATATGCATTTTCTTTATTCAAATATTAACACTTTCTCAGCAAATAAACACAAACTACACACTACACACAGTACTGTGTGTGTGTGTGTGTGTGTGTGTGTGTGTGTGTGTGTGTGTGTGTGTGTGTGTGTGTGTGTATATGAGATGGTTTTCTTTACAGTTGTGTTGAAAGCCAGGAGCCTAGGAGTCATGATTTCTGCAGCACAACTATAGCAATAATAACGTTTCTGTAGGTGATGGTGATAGTGTTGGTAAAACTGGAGATTTCTGGTCTTACAGCATCCTCTCGTCATGAATAGATTTTAAAAATAAGTTTTAGGCCAAAACCATTTCTCAGAAGTCCAATAAAACAATGTCTCAGGCAGTAGACATAGCATCCGTAACCATATAATGCCATAACTTTCTGTAGGATATTTTAGAGACCTGGTAATTATCTCTCAAATTGAGCTAAATGACTTAGTTTACATCTCAATCATCTTTGTTTTGACAAGTCAGCGGAAGAGATGTACATAAATGCTGTAAATGTAAATATGTAGTACCAGTCATACATTTGAATACAACCAAATTAAATGTATGATCCTCTTAACTACGGTCCTGCAACCCTGTGACTTTCTGCCAACACAAAAAGCATGTCCATCACAACTGACAACTAATCACTGTACATATACATTACACTCCATCTACACAGTGAAATCAAATCAAAGAGCCATCAGCCCAGGATTCGTTAGGAATAATTAGTGAACTGGACTGAGGGCAGGAGAAGCAGCATGTTTTGGCTATATTTGTCAGACATGGGAACAAAAGGATGTGGTTTTCAGCCTGGCTGAGTGGGTTTCTGCTCTCTAATGATGTTGAGCGGGTCTCCGGTCGGTCGTGGCCTCAGAAGCAGCATCTGACGGCCCGCACTGACCCTACACTCACTGGATTAAGATTCCAGCTAGCACCATGACAACCAGGGATAAAATACAAGCAGCCAACAAAAAGAACAAAAGAGAAAGGCAGAAAAGGGAAGCTTGTTGCAGTTTGTCTTCCCTTAGAGCAGCAATTTGGAAAAATTTTCCTGTTACCCCAAGTGTAGTTGATTGGCAATGACATGTTTAGTCTCTGAAGTCGCTCGCAAACTACATGCCTAAGTCATTACACACTATCCCAACTATGCTGAGTTGTTAAGTAATCAGTAATCTGATAGACTGACTTGTGACGCTGTATGACACACTATGTTTACAAAAAAGGACAAGTGAAGTAATTCACTACAACTGCCGGTTTAGCTTTACTTTTGTCCACTTTTGTATTACATACAGTGTCAGAAAGAAGGATTGCAGACATCAGACATGTCTTGCCATTCGGGGAAAATACTGTAGACTTGTTTTTGCAGAACTATTCCCTTAAATCAGTTGTATTCAAGGAGATGGATGCACACTGCAGTTTTTATCTTTTCTCTGATTGAGTCAAGACCAAGAAATATATGTATCATAAGGATTTCATCTTTACTTCTATCAAAAAAATTAGAAGAGAGGTATTTTCCCCTCATCCTTTTCATGACCAGACCCTAATTTGAATTCATGGCATAGCAAAGTACTTGTTTTATCCCTGTTAGGCAGAAGTTTTAAAAGGCTCTGACATTGCCTCGGTTGTGAAGATAAATACAGACAACCGAATCCTGCCTCTCGAAGAGACAGAGGAGGGGAGAGACCGGGCAGGGGGGACTTTTTTCTTCCCAAACGTTAGCGCAGACTCTCTTGACATGACACTCCAGTGGACTCTGAAGCTGAGTCGGAAATGGCTCGGGGCCAATCTAAATAATCCAGTGGATGGAGGCAGGGGTTGTGTGAGGATGGATGAACGGGGCCGGCTGGAGGTGGAGGCAGCCTCCGGAGCAGCCGTCCGTCAGGGGCTCTTTAATCAAACTTTCCCCAGGGCAGCAGGCAGAGGCGGAGGGGGGGCCCTCAGTCTGCTCTTGCCCACCGATCTGTACACTTATCCACCGTGATCTGTTTACATCGTTTTATCTGTACTGCTTTCACTACAAACCTGCTGCCTCACTGAAATGACTCCTGCCAGCCGAGCCAAATCAACACTGCAGGAAGTCTCTGAAGAGTTACCATCAGATACCTGCGCTTACAGTCTTATAAATAAAGGTTTACATAAACGTTCCTAAATGGTTATTGGCTTAAATGTGATTGTCTATAAAAAAAATACAGGTATAGAACTTTTACATTATGTGAAAGGTCTTGAAAGTCCAAGATTTCACACATCTCATTTGCAAAAATGGATCTTAACAGAACCTTCTTCTGTGGCATCATCACAAAGAATCTTTCTTTATTCCTTTTAAGAGGATATTTCTGTTTTTGGAAGAAGCCTTGCATCTGCAATTTGACTGTTTTTCAGTTTTTGACAATTTAAAAATACCTGTTACCCTTTATATTGTATATAAATTTCATGATGAATGGACTAAAAGAAATGGCGTAAAATTACTTGAAAAAAAAGTCTGGTTCTACTGATTTACATTAAAAGTACAGTGGGTTTTTTCTTCATCCTTTTGGAGATACAAGGTTTTCTTCCAACAGCGATATGTTCTTGCTGAGGATTTTATAGCCTAATGCTCAATTCTGAGCCAGTTATGCAGTTATGCTTTGGACTCCTGGCCACTGATTGCTATGACATGACTTTCCATGCAACCAGCCTAACCTAAGTTTAGTAAAAGCTAGCTTAACCTGCAGTCAGAACACTTTTATTGCCTACAGAAGTGGCTGTTTCCATGTTAAAATAGGTAACCAATGCAATCTGCTTGTTACCGTTCTAAAAACTCAATGGCACAAGTTGTTGGTTTACTTTAGGACAGTGCCATAAATAGAGCACAATAGGGTGAAATAGCCTGAAGAAAAGATCATAATTGGATGGGGCTTAATTTAGTCAAAACATATCTGTTGGCTAAGATTTGTCACAAACACTTTCTATGAATGAATGAATAATGCATTCATAAGGCATTGTAAACATGGCCATAAATATTTTAAAAATGCATTACATGTTATAGCCATGCTTATTGTGCATTATGAATTGTTAACATAATGCGTTATAAGTACTGTTCATAAAAAATTATAAGAGCTTATAAGTTGTCTCTAAGTAAAGTGAAGCGTACTGGACTAAAGCCTCCTCCAGTGTTAAGACTGAGGCTTCAAGTTGAAGTATTTACTGAAAGATTTACTGAAACACTAAAACACAATAAAGCTCATTACAGGCTTTAAATGTCAGAGTTTAAACTAGAGCTGCCATCAGTGTTTTACCCAATGTGGGAAAGTTAATGTACACCACTGTTAATGTGCACCACCGTTAGCCTGGCATTAACTTAACACTACATATGCAATATTTTACAGTTTGGAGCATCTGAATATTCAGTACTGAAGCAACAAAGATGCAGCCCTAACAGCTCCAGCAGTGAGAAATAAAATATTGGAAATTTCAGGACGTAAATAAACCTTGTACTTGTCTTTACACTGAGTTCTTCGGTACTGGCAGTATAACACGTTATTAACACTACTTATAATACATTATATTAACAATTCATAATGCATAATAAACATGGATATAATGTGTAATTCATTGCAATTCATTTTTTAAAATATGTATAACCATGTGTAAGATGCATCATGAATGCATGATACCATTATAAATGTGTTTATAGATGCTTACAGACGTAACATTCATAGAAAGTGTTGCCGATTTGTCTCGATCCTTCCTTATACCTGCTCACTTTCCTACATATATATATATATATATATATATATATATATATATATGTGTGTGTGTGTGTGTGTGTGTGTAAATATATATGTACGGCACGCATTTTATTTACGAAACTGACACACGAGCCTTAACATGTAGTTTGTGGGTATAATGCATGGGAAAACTGAAAATGCGCTTCTCTCCCTCATGTATGAGAAGTCGTGGTGCGAACTCTGCTGTGATGCAGCCTCAATATGCATGAGCAGCTTCCTTGTTGTTTTCTCAATTCTGTTTTCTTAGCTGGAGTAAAATTACGTCCCTGTAGAATGTATAGTGAATTCATTTATTACCAGTGCTATCTCTCCGTCACTGAACTTATGTTTTCTCCTTTGTCTCGAGCTTGTCGACGTGCATTTTTAACTCTGTGCCTTATGAATGCACAGGCAGTATGAGGTCCTGTGCAGTTTGCGATCCTAAGTGCAGATTGTCAGTTATATAGCACTTTATGTAAAGGCCTGACCACTTGCACTTGCTAATAATGCTTATGCTAATGCTTACACACATGGACACCACCCAGTTCCTTATATTTTTGCAGGGGTGTATGGCAGTAGCAAACACAGTGAAAGACCCTGTACCTCTTGAGCTGCTCTGCAGACGAGTGCTGTGTTGACAGATCTGGAGCAGAGCTGATCTGGGGGCACCACTGGCTAGGCTCTGTGTTTTGTGTGTGTTAGTGAGAGAGAGCAAGCGAGGCGCTCTTCTCCCAAGAAAAACACACGGCGTGTTTGTTTACGGCCGCGACAGTCCAAGTGCATTTCCGTGTTCCTATCTGTGATTGACACCATGGGGTGAGGGGGCCAGGCTGGAGCGCTTATTTAAAGCCTCGCTGTTTCCTCACGGCTCCTGCTATGGCTTTACCAGGTAGTGTCTCCTCAGGGAACATCAGGTACACAAGAAGAGATGGAGATGTGTTGCTGTCAGCTCAGAGAGGAACTTGTGTAGGGCAGAGTGTGATGCAGCGTCAAGCATGTACAGCAGGGGAAGCAGGGATGAGGGCCAGAGTCCAGCACAGTCTGCTGGTTACTCTCTTCTGACACAACAGCTAAACTCAGTAATTAACTGATGACTATGTTGGGGCAGGAAAATCACCAAACTGTGCAAGAATCTGGCCCTCCAGGACCAAAGTTCTCCACCTCCCACCTCCCACCCCCAAAAAGTTTTGCTCCCAAGTTGTGCAATCACCTAAGCTGCAGTGCCCAAATGTTTTGTCTTGGGCAGCCAAAGTACAATGTTTGTGGTGGGCCTAGAGACGAAAAGACAATAGGTAGGTAGGTTTCAAACTGTTTTTAAAAATGTATTTTGTAACATACAGTACTGTGCGGAAGTTTTAGGCTTCTAAGCAAATTTTTAAACAATTGACCTCAGCAGGGAGTTTTGCACAATATACATTAGAATTCAGATTCAGATTCCTTTATTGATCCCAGGGGGAAATTGCAGTTGTTACAGTTGCAGCCATTTATGTAAAAATAAACACTTTACTAACAATTTAAGACAATATAGATACTTTACAGTATGTACACCAGATTTAAGTACTCAAGAATATAGTAAGGTGGCGGTGATTGTGATAGTAATATGAAACATAAACATAACATCTTGGGTCCATATTTTTCCTGGACACCTTCACAATTTACTGAAGCACTGATTTTTCAAACCAGGAGCTGCTTTTTATCTACATATAATACTGGGCTTCCTCAAGGAGAGGTTTGGAAATGGTTAAACAAACCCACTAACATCCATAAAATCACTATTTATTTTGTGTGTATATATATATATATATATATATATATATATATATATATATATATATATATATATAAATAATTGATATTCTGTAAATTTTGTTTATTCAAATATTAACACTTTTCTCAGCAAATAAACACAAACTACACAAATAAATAGATGTTGAAAATGTGTCTTAGGTGCCTAAGACTTTCGCACAGTACTGTATACTATACTATATTTTGCTACTAAAGTACTTTAGAAAGTGCTGAGGTATTTATGGGGAAAAAAAATGTTTGTTCTCTCATTGCATGAGAAGTTGGTGTTAAGGTTACTGTCTGACAGTCCAAATCAAACATCTAAACATGCTGTCTCAGGTCTCTGGGTGGGAAGGATGCAGTGTTAGCCAATGCAAGCTAACGGAATTACGAGTTGGCTTTATCCTCCAAGCGCATTTAGCTGTGTTGTGTTCACAGCAGTTCAAAAAGGTGCAGTGGTCTCTACCCTCCCAGCTTGAAATTGGAAATTGGCAATTACTGAGTGCCCATTGATCTTTATATTGTGTTTAAATTTCACAAGGAATGGAGCAAAGTGAATAGCTTAAAATTACTTATTTTCTTAATTATGTCTGGTTCCATTGACTTACATTAAAAGTAAGCTTTGGCACCTTAATTTTTAGTATATGGAATAATAATTAATTTAATTTAATCCCAAAATATTATTATATTATATGATAATATATAATATAATTATATATTATATTTTGGAACAAAACCATATATCTTATATACCTTTTTGCCATTTTTTCACATGATTTGAAAATGCCAGTTGGCCTTTACCTTGTGTCAAAGTTTCATAATGATTATACCAATAAAAATTGACCAAATTTGACTATAAAAATCATTGTTGTATGTAAAATAATAAAACATGGCAAGTGAGTTGAAACTTTGGTAGAATGTTAAAGTGCCTCGCATCGTTTCCCACTGTAAAAGCAAAGCGCTGTGCAGTAAAGCTGACTCAGAGAAGTTATACATCATATAATGAAAGGGATTTCTTCTTTACAACTCTTGTAACAACTATATAGTGCTCTTAAACTTAACACATAACTGTTTTATAAGGCCTTGTTCACAGCAGTGTACAACCACTGTATCACATACATTAGGTACACGCTTAGCCTCCAGCCTCTAGTATTTTTTCTTCTCCGCTGCATTTTCCTTTCTCAGTGAGACGTTTCACTGCAGCCATGGCGATGCGGAGAACGTGATGGCAACGCACACCCACCCCATGGTTACCCACAAACCCCTGCTTCTCTTGGGAGCTTTTCCCTCTGGCAGCTCGCTGTAGGGGAACAGCTGCTGTAGCTGAGCTGTCAGAGCGGCCAGCTAATCGGACTAAGGCGGGAGAGCGCCGTCACCATCAAATAACAACACGCAGGAGAGAAAGCCCAGAGGGCTGCTGGGAATGGCAGGTTGGCTCCCTGAGACGGGGGCGTTTGCTAATGATAATAATGACAAAAAGGGAAATATGGGAGGGGAGAACTGTTTTCTGTTTGGGGTGTGGATAAAGGGCATGATGGTAAAGAGCAAAGGTGTGGGACCTGTAATGCCCCAAAGTTTGGGGCTTAAGGTGAAATAAGAAATTAAGGCATTCTAGCCTAGTAAAATTTCTAAATGTAGATTCGGAATAATTTCCACTGAAAAAATGTCTCTTTTGCTTTATTTTATTTTTGAAAACAATGGTGTAATGTGCTTTGAAAGCCATTCTATTGAACCATGCATAGCCAAGATGAAATCCACAACAATAATAATGTTCTCTAATTCCACTCATTTATTGTAAACAGAAACAGTAAATGTAGACATATATTTAAATAACCTTAATGCTACATTGTGCAAGTTTAGGGAAAATCTTTTGTTTTGTTTTTTTTTGTTTTGTTTTTTGATTATTTGCTTGAATTGAAAAGTAACCTTGCAAATCAAAAATTACTTGGACAATTACAAAAGGTAAAACTGTGTGAAAACTTTTGACAAGCAGTGCACAGTTACAGTACAGTGAGCCAACTGATAAATGTTAGAATTGCAGAGAATATTAGGCTAAATGTGTGCAATACACCAGCAATCTGGCTGTGCAATAGACGCTAATATCCCCCAAGTGCTTAGAAAGTACATACAAGTTTCCCTGCTGTCAGGAAAAGCTACTGAGTGCCTCTCCACTCTAACTCCTCCGTGTATAGAACTTTGGGCTTCCTTAAGACTGATGTGGTGATGACAGCGACTGAGGCGAAAGCGGCCACGTCAGAACAAAAGCCTGTATTTAATGACTTTTCAACAAGTCTTTAGTGATTATGATGAACAGCTCCACTCGTGCGCTCCTTCAGGTGCTGATGGTTTATCCTTAAATCCTTCAAGCTAAGCATTGCCTAGCCGATGGCTAGCGGGCAGCCAGTGTGGTAAATGGCAGCTAAGTGGCCTGCTGCAGGTCTCCTCTATGGTGTGAGGGGTATCAGTAATGACCAGTTAGTGCTTTACTCTCAGTCATTAGGGTAATGTCCCTGCCACACCGCCGAAAGACTGCCCCCTCAGACCGAGGCCAAACAATGGACAAATCATGCTGCCTAGGACTCCCTGGTCACTGCAAGGCCACTATTTGTAACTATTTATAAAAAATAATAATAATTCTAAGTTTATAATTATACATAAAGTTTATACTTGGAGATATTTTAAATTCTGTCATAGTATTTTAATAATATTATAATAAAATATTTTAAGCAATATTAATAGACCATAAACAACATCACTTTTATACAATGGTCAACACAGATGCATTCAAACAGTTTGAGCACCAGCAGATCAACAGTCAAATAGTAAATAGTAACTGTAACAGTGAAATCAGCCATGTGGAGCTGTTTCTCAGTTTCTTTGAGTGACATTAGGTAAGAGATTTATATTAACTGTACATGCTGAGTATTAATAGGAGATGTAACATCCAAAAACATATCTACTACAGGTATAATACCATTAAAAACACGACATCCAGCTTGATTTGCCGAATACAGTAAAACAATGGAAGCTTAAAGGAAAGTCCTTAGTGGTGCAGCAACACCACACACAGCCACAGGTTTTTTTTTTATTATTGTTCATTTTTTCCTGATTTTCTCCCCTATTTAATCATTTAATCATATCCAGTTCCAAACACTAGTCAGGACTCCCCCAGTCACACAATGCCACCAGCACTAGGAGGGTGAAGGCTAGAACAGGCTTCGTTCGAGACCTGTGAAGCTCCACCACATCTTTTCAAACTGCCGCTCACGCAACGTCATTGGTCAGCTGAATGCGCTCGGAGGAAAGTGCCAGCTTCCAGTTCTGTTACGTCAACAAACAGATGTCTACGCTGACTAGCCTCATGCTCAGTGATAGGGGGAGGGCCATCCCACCCACGCAGAGAGAGTGAGGCCAGTTGTGCTCTCTTGGACTCAAACAACTGTAGCATCACCAGGGAAGCCACAGATTTTTAAAATGATGAACAAGTTTACAAGCATTTGTGCAAAAATGCAACATATAATAAGTAAATAGTGGAATTCGTTGCCTTGGTTGACCAATCATGCTCTGTTGTTGAGAACATTGGATTTTATAATACATACTGCAGCCTAAATGCTATGATCACTTTACTAATCATACACAAGCCTTTCTGCTTGTCTGGAGGAAGGGGAGGAGTTCAGAATAAGAGCTCATGCCTGGTTTAAATATTTACGTGTAATTGCGTCATTATGCCAGGCTATGTAATGACAAGTGTTTGGATTAAAGTTCTATTGTGCTGAGATGTTTTGGCTCATGGAGCTTTCATTCTCTTTGCCACTGATTAGAAAATAGTGCAGTGTTAAATAACTGAAGGCATCACACACCAAAACCGCACACCAGCACTCCAGAACAATCCAAGCTGCTTTGCATTTTAGATCATCCTCTCCTAATGAAAGCGGCCTGATGCTGAAGCAAAACTCACAGGCTCGAGTTTCCCCGTCACGTGCTAACAGTTATGCTGTTTAGAGTGGTGGCGTCAGCCAGGTTGTTTTTCTTGGCTTCATAGCTACCACAAATAAACCTGCTATCCATTTATATTCTTTCCTCAGCATATATTTGTTTTTAAAAGCGTCTGGTCTCTTTTTGCAAGTGAGAATATGTCATTGCAAATATTGCAGCCATTAGATAACTGTCTGCTCACACCAGAGAGGAGGTGTAAGGTGAAAATATATTCCCGTGAGATCTTTCGTCCTGGTTTGTAGCAGTTCACATATTAGTACATTTATCTTGATTACTTCCATAGTGACGACTGTAAGTATTATAAAAATCATTACCATTTTTGGAGGAAAAATAAAAAACAGCAGGATTCTTTTACCTTTTCCCCCCAGAAGGCTTTTAACCTCTGGAACCCTACACTCAAACATAAAAGTGCCAAAAGGGTTCTTTGGGATGGCATAGAACAGTGGTCACCAACCCTGTTGCTGGAGATATACCTTCCAGCGGAGTGCAGTTCCAACCACATTCTGCCAAACTTGCTCCACTGTTGGGTTTGCAGGAAAGTAGACCTCCAAAAGTGACCACTGGCATAGAAGAACCACTTTTGGTTTAGTGAAGAACCAATAGTTCTTTCACAAACCATTTTTGTAAATGAGGTGGATAAGTGTGAAGAACCTTTTTAAAGATCAAAGAACCTCTACATAATGTACAGGTTATATACACTCACAAAAACAAAGATTCCTAAATGGTTCTTGGACTGGATGTCTGGTTCTAGGTAGGACCTTCAGATTATAAGTCGTTCATATTCACATCTTATAAATGGCTCCAACCACTAAAAGGTTCTGTAGTGTGTCTCCTATGGCAACGTTCCTAAGAACCCTTTTAAGACCTATACTTTAATTAATTTATTGATCTTAATACATATTATGGCCACTATTAATTATTTGGGAACTATTCTAACTTATGTACATTATACTCCATAGGTTTGTAAACACCTGTCTCCCCACCATTCTTCTGTCAAGACTTTGCACTGGATATTGGAACATTGCTGTGAGGACTTGATTGAGGATTCTAGATGCAAGAACATTATTGAGGTCCAGTACTGATGTAGAATGATTAGCTTTGGATCAGAAACCCTCCATCTCGTTCCAGAGGTTGGATGGAGCTTCAGCACTCCAGAGAATGCAGTTCCTCTGCTGTACAGTCCGGTGTTTATACCTCTCTAGCTCATGCTTGGCGTTGGCCAGGGTGACCATAGGCTCCTCTATGGCTGTTCCAGAGCATCCCAATTCTATAAGCAATGCTTTTCTATGGAGATTCTCTAAGTTATTTGTGCACAACTGAATGTCTGTATCAGCAATGGGTGCAGAATTCACTCATTAGAAAGGTTGTCTAGATACTTTTGGACATTTGGACTGTAGTGTAGGACTCTTGAGGTTAAATGGGTTGCAGTCCTTTCTCATTCCCACCTTGCCCCCCTCCCCCCACAGCCCCCCCCATGTTGTCCTATTAGCCACCCAGTCCGTTCTTATTCTCAAGTATTAGTACCAATAAAATTCAGTTTACCTTCTACATGTCCTTGTGGTTACAAGGTTAATTTAGCAGAATGGTAAACACTGGCGCAATTAGCCATTAAATATAGTTCCACTCTTAAACTGAAATTGCCCCAGATGGGATCCTGCTCTGGAATGGTATGTGGAATAAAGTTGAGTGTTTGTATTAGATGATTGTGGCTCCATGTTTTTGCAGTTTCCCTCTGTAAAGGGGCCCAGAGCCTAATTGTTTGTGTCGGCAACCTCGTCTGATTAAGGCATCAGTCATCAGGTGCTGTGCAAAACAGATGTGGGGCCCAAAACGTCCTCATCTCTTCTGAAGGCTGGAGGACAGCGCTGAGGCACAATTGCTTTTACACACGTCTTTGCGGTGCCATAAAACACAGAAGCTGCGTCGCTTCCCAGAATGCAAAATGCTGCAAGTGACCTCGGCCCAAAGCTTCTCTCTACGTTCCTTCTCCTTTATTCCGTCTCTTTGCTCAGCTGTCGTCTTTTGCTATGTCGATTTGCAGCCGTGTTCTTGAATTAGCTGTGCTGTGTCTCAGTTTGGAAGAGGGAAGAATTAACAATGATTTGACAGATCAGGAGAAAAAGACAGTTCTTTCTGGAGGGAAAAAAACAGAGAACTTTAATTCACTCCTAAAACCTTGGAGGCCTTTCTAATGACATTTTTTGCTGTCAGAAGTAAGTGTTGCACATATTTGGTAGTGATATAGTTTCATTTTGGCAGCAACTCATCACTTGATTAATAAAATACAAACAGTACTTTGCAAAATTGAAAGACCACCCTTCATTTATTTAATATCAGTGATTAGGTTCATTTGGAGAAGATTAGAAAGAAGAAGATTCATGTGCATAACAAAGAGCAAAGCCAATGGAAAATAAGTGAGGCAGAGAAAATGGGACTGTTAACAACCTCCTGGAAGACCTGGTAGACACCAAACGCTGTCCCCATCAGATAAACAGCTCCTAAAGCTTTTAGCTTGAAGTAAAGAGGAGAATATGCTTCAGATCTGAAAACATCCACGGGTGTTTCTGTCCATCCTTCCACTGTGAGAAGACGACTCAGCGCTGTGGGTCTGAAAGGATGTGTAGCTGCCAAGATGAACCTCACTGAGAAAAGGAGATGAACACATCAGAAAAAAAAAAACTGAACAATGGACTGACCACCCCAGAGTCCAGACCTCAGCATCGTTCAGTGTGTTTGGATGTTACTTCAGAAAGTGATCAAGCATCTTCTGAGACTGAACTTTGGTAGATATGGAAAAATTTCCTGCAGATTTCTTTGAAAACTGAAAGCAAGACTCCTGACAAAGAATGGAAGCTGTAATAAAACCACACTAAATACTGAAAAATCCCAGTTCTATTTGATTGTTAATGCTTTTGTGTATTTTTTCTGTTCAGTTTGTTTTCTGCGTTTTTTTTTTTTTTCCTGGCTCTTTTGACTGAAAATCAAATAGGGTGGTCTTCGACTGCTCAGTTGCTAAGTATATTTCTACAGGTCATACATGATTAGTAGAGGTAGCCTTTAAAAAAACTCCTTGATTGATCATCAAAATGACCTGCAGATTACTCATCTGCATATATAATCAATTGTGAGAGCCCTAAAATAAATAAATGAACCATTCATGTTTTCCATCCTCCCAGGGAAATTCAGTCGTCACAAAGAGAGAAACACATGACCCCACACATACACACATTCACACACTCTGAAAAGTACTGATGAGCCACTCTAAAGAGAAAATCCTTTTTTGGAGGAATGCACCTCCAGCACCTGGTCTCCTGCGCAGGCCCGCTCTGACATCTGTTAGGTATTACGAGGGTAATGACTGGTAGTTTTGTTCAAAGTTCCCCTCCATCTACAGTGCTGCACGACAGCTTAGGTCATAGAAAACTAAACCTTAAACACATTTCCACTTTTATAGGGCTTTTTATTGTTCCAACTTTAGGGCATGGAGGGAGAGAATTCCTTACTTTGCCTTTTTTTAAATGGCCGTGTTGTGTTCTGGTGGCCATCAGGGCCTGAGAGAGAGTCCTCGTTCTGAAATATCACTCGACAAGCTCTCCAGATGATGTCATGTAACCTCATAACTGCATGTCAAATGACATCATGCTCTCATTCTTCTGTTTTAATGAGGTTAAGCTTTTTTATTTTTATATGCTGGATTGCAAGATGATATTTATGATACTGGAGTCTGGCCATCGCGTATAGAAAAACACAGCATGAGTCGAGCACAAGCAATCATGCACAGGTGTACTCATGAAGCGCAGCATAAATGGAAGGTGCCGTTGGGTACCATTAGTTCATCAATATGAGCATGAATATTATCATTTACAATGTGAAGCTGATGTAATCTTGGATCAGTGTGTGTGACGGGACACTTAGAAGTCTAGAGTTGCTATTGTTCTATTGCTCTACATGTAATTGTTACATAGTAAGTTACACAATGAATTAAATTTACATTTGATTTGCATTCTGTGTTCATATCAACAGGTTTAATCTGCCCTTGAAAAGCAGATTTTTTTTCTTTTGTTCTGATATCATAAACATTTAAATAAATGCATATTTAATTACATTGTCAGTTCAGCAGTGAATTATACTTGCATTCATACTTTACTGTTTAAAAGTGCTGAGCTGCCTGAGAAAGTTAGTATTTACTTATAGAAAAAAATGTATTACTGTTGTTTTGATATACATTTCAAAATAATTAAAGTATTACATATTCAGTTGCGTTATAAGTTTTGCAGTGAATTGCAATTTCCTGTGATTTACATTTGTAAATGACTAGTTCACGTTTTTTGGTTTGAATCTGTAATTTCTCTGCTTGTTTCAATGAATAAGTGATAAATAATTAACCAAATTGTAAGAAGAGTCATGGGCACGCACACCACAGCAGAACCAGAATTAAATATGTTCATCAGTGCTCATTTAAATTACAGTGAGCCAAAAAACATGATAGCTATTAAAAAGTAGAATTTTCTATTTTGTATTGTAATTTTGTGATGCCTGTTCCACACTGAAGCCCAGAGAACACCAACCCAATGTTCTGTAATGAACACTAACAAACACAGAGGTTGGGTTGGTGGGCTTGATACACTTGTATGCAAGACTTTAAGTCAAATTACACATTTTGTTGATTTTCTAAGCCAAAAGGGCTTAACAGCACTTCTGTGTGGAACCGAAATATGACGTATTTCTACCCGTGTTAATGGACAGTATTATTTATTTGCTGAACCTACTGGACAGAAGAAATTAAATGTGGTGTGAAATTCAACAAAATGTGTCATTTGACCCTAAGAGTCCAAACTTCAAACACAGTTTGGTTTGTGTGAATTCTACAGAATGTTCTAGAATTTGCTCTGCCCCTGCACATTGTCCTAGAACCTTTAAATATTTGTGATGTTTCAAGACACTGTTCTAGAATGTTCTCACCCCCTTCACACTGCTCTAGAATGTGATTGACCCATTCTCATTGCTCTAGAATGTTGTTGACCCCTTTGAGCTGCTCTAGAATGTCACTGACCCCTTCTCATTGCTTTAGAATGTGATTGACCAATTCTCATTGCTGTAGAATTTTATTGACCCATTCTCATTGCTCTAGAATTTTATTGACCCATTCTCATTGATCTAGAATGTTGTTGACCCCTTTGAGCTGCTCTAGAATGTCACTGACCCCTTCACACAACTCTAGAATATTATCGAACTGTTCTGATCATGCTAAAATATTATTGACCCCTTCACACTGCTCTAGAATATCCCCCGTTCACTGGCACTCTTCCAGGTTGTTATAGCCCCATTCTCAGTGTTCTACAATGTTTTCCATCCTTTTCAAACTGTTCTAAAATGTTCTCACCCCATTGACACTGTTCTAGAAAATTCTAAAACTATTCAGACTATTCTAGAATGTTCTCAGCCTGTGTACATTGGAGAAGAGGTTCATGTTATTGACTCTCTTTCTGCTCGTTTTTCAGAATGCTGGAGGATGACCTGAAGATCAGCAGTGATGAAGATGACAGTGAGCAGGTGAGCTTTACTTTATCAGACCTAACATCTCACCTGCAGCACACTGACCAGTAAAAAAAACTACTGACTAGTAAAATAGGTCGCAGTTTCTGAGCGTGGACACGTATTCAGAGTGGAACTTGCATCACTGGGGGGTTATTAGTGATTTGCTTCATTAGAGCGATGATAAAAGACAACTGATATGTAAAGCATATCCATGTGTTTGTTTTTTTTAAAGTACACAATAGAAAATGGTTTATCGGTTCAGCCTTAAGAAATCCGCTCCTGTGGTATAAAATCTACTTGTTTCGTTGCAGTCAAACTATTTCTCAAGTTGAATAAAACTAGCTCAGTTACTAAGAAGTGTTTTACTAAAGACTCGCTTTTTGTAACGTAGGTAGTTTGTGACAAAAACAAAACATTATATAATACATTGTTGTAAGAGATTAAAAGGCTTAAATAGCTAATAGTCTTTTCATTAAAGGGTTAAATGTCATCAGTGAGGAAATGACCTACAGAAAAGATGTAAAGCAACTTATACCAAAGTTATATTAAACAGTCTGACAGTTTTGTATTGAAAGTTGCGAAAATAGTTTGTAACCCTGTAAAAACATATGAAAATGTTTTGTTTCTGCGATGTTATCTGTTCTTTTCTGCTGAACGTAGTTTCTGAATGCTGTTTTTTGCATTTATTTGATATGATCCAGCAAAGTGAGACATTCATAGATTTTTAACTAGTTTGTGCCATAATACCTAAAGGCTTTTGTTACTTTTAGAACATGCAAAGCAGTAACTGGAACATACGTCACGCATCTGTTGCAATTTACCATTGCTGATTAACCCAACATACTGCAACACACTTGTGTAAAAGAATAACTCAGACAGTTTGCATTGAAATCCATATAGTTACTGAATAATAACCCTTAGTATGTAGTGGGCTTGGGATGGGTTTTGGCAGAGTGAACCAAAACAGCAGTAAGTGCATACTGATATGATCTGCGCTCTGTGCACTCGCTTAAAGTAATTTTACACTAAAACTCAAATCACTGGGAGTCACTGTGCGTTCATCAGTGCTGTAGAGTACAGTACAATACAGTGCACCTTTTGCACAGTGATAGAAAACACTGTAACAGACAGAAGGCTCTGTTTCCGCATGCTAGTGCATTTTACTAATAGCCAATGTGGGCATGCATGCACCAGCAGATTTAAACGTGTTTAAAGGAACATGAATGGATCTCTGAATGGATCGTCAGCGAGACAGTTGGTTCAATAAGGTTCAATAAGGTTAGTCTCATCCTAGCACTGCTAATGCTAAGTCAAACGTAGTAGAGTAACATGAAAACCTGTTGAAAAGAAGTGGACGCTCGCTGATTCTACTGTATAAAGAGACTTTTTTCTCTTTTTTTCATTGCATGTTATTTTTTATTGTTTGTGTGTAGAACTAATGAGCGGACTTTCTCATGGAACCACGCAAATGAGCACAGCATCACATTCTCACACTGTCAGCGCCTCCATACAACAGAACAAATCCTTAATCATCACACATACACTCACACACAGGGATATATATAAACATGGCACCTCTCCTTGCTAGCACATTATAAATACAAACATACTGTAGTACAGTAGCAGAACTCGTGCATATTCACTGTGTGTACAGTATGCATGCTGACATCTCTACATGCAGTACACATGCACTCTCCCACGCTCAGAGGCGACACACGTGCACATTCACAAACATACATGGCGATTTGTGGGCCACACTGGGCCAGCATGGCACTAACTGGAGTGGAGGAGGGATAATGAACATGTTTCACACTGAGCGAGTGTGAGGGGGTGGACTAGGAGAAACCAGCAGCAGTAATTTTGCTTCTCCCTCCTAGTTACCCACATAGAACCATATCCAAAGCAATTAACCTCTCTCTCTCTCTCTCTCTCTCTGCCTCATATTACTATTCTGTTACACTCGACTACAGATACAGCCCTATATAAATTATCTGACAAAATACAGAACAAGAGACTATGTAAGGATAAGGAGTTCCTTAAGGGCTTTTTTAATTGTCTCTCGCTTGTGACCCACGGCCTTCTCTTTGGGCTTCACTTTTTTAAGCTTGGCTAATTGGATTTATTGGTAAGCACTTCAGTTAACACAATAATCAACATTACTGAGCATCAGCAGTACTTTTCCCATAGTGCCAAGTGAATTAAACAAGTAGCTTGACAAAATCTCAGTTTTTCACAGTTTTAGCCCTAAATTAGAGCTCTGTTCAGGCCTGAAATTATGGTCCGAACCTGAATACAGCGGCAGAGTGTCTGACCAGTCCGACTTGTTTTGTATTTGTGCAGTGATTCGTTTTGGTCTCAGCCATCAGTCTCACCAAATTTGCTTATATTTCAAGCGACACTTAACTTGAGTTAAACTGGATGATGGCAAACTAGAGCTGATCTTCTTATGGCAGATAGAGCTGAGCTCTAGTATTGTAATTTGGTTGAAATGTAAACCATTTATAAAAACTGTTATAAAAAATGTTAACGATATAAAAACTTTGGGAAATCCATTTAGACATGATGAACCAAGGTGAGAAGTATTCTTCTAACAGTTCTGACCCCGCCCTCCACATCTCAAAGTTCATTTGGTTTTTGCCGCTGTTAAACTGTCCTGATATCGTTCTACTGTATGCAAGTAAGAATCAGAAGATATCTTGACATAATTTTCATGCCAAAACTGGCAAACAAGGATTACTTTAAGCAGCCGAGTAAAATAATTGACTTCATTAACACAGTTAGGCTGTTAATCACATTTGTCATGATATTTCATAATACGGGCTTTGGCTGCATTCATTCAGAGTGAACATTGAATGCCAATAAACTTTTAATGCATGTCACATTTGTGTTTGTAAGTAGAAGAGAAGGTGTTTGATTATAATTTGAATTTGATGATTATGTTGAAGTGATTTAGTGTTTTTTTTTACGTGCTTTGTATTGAGAAGTAAATCCTTCCTTTTTCACAAATTTGTGCTAGAAGAAGATTAAGTCTATTTAAAGGAGGACTCAGGGTTTTGGGGGCTTCAGTCTTGCTTTCACTTGGATTCGGTCTTGACTTGAATTTCAGCTAGTTATGGTCTGGGAATTGCCTTAGAGGCAACAAAGGTGGTCTTGATTACAGCCCTATTTTCTGGCATGGCCCTTGTGTAAACTGTTTTCAGATAATGAAGACACCAGGGGGGGAAATAAAATAAGGAGAATACTAAAGCAGGTGGAAATATTTTTAAGTTTATTAATGATGGGCTATTAAAAAAAAAGTGAAATTTAACTCTGAGCAAGTCTGTCAGATCATTGGAGAATGATGTCTGAATCTGACTAAACCTGGCATGAGCAATATTCCAAGCTCTACCCTGAATTTAGTCAATATTTGTTGTCCAAACTTTGCTACTTAGTTTTGCGCTAAAGCTGTACAGCTAATATAGCTAACAGATAATGGTAGCTTATGGCCACTGATTAGCAGTGTTCAGTACAAACTGTATGCCTAAATCATCACACATTCAAAATTTGTCTTACTGATGTAACACATCTAGACATGGTATAATGTAGTGGGTAATACTGCTTCCCTCAATGCGACATGCTGGGGTTCGATCCCCACCCACGCCACACCAATAAGTGTCCTTTGGCAAGACTCCTAATGCTACATGCGCCTAACTCTGTAACTATGATTAAATTTACTTTTTACGTTTCTAGAATACTTTTAGAATACTTACCCACTGATTAGTGAAAAAAACATGGAATCTTCAAGAGAAACACCATCAGTGCTGAAGAGGACCTCAATCAAACCAATAATTTTCTCAGTAGTGAACTTGTTTGCAAGTGATGACTAAGTGCAGCATCGGTGTTTTACTGGACTATCTCGGGATAATTAGAGCAGCAAAAAAAAGCCTTTTTTTTGTTTTAATGAGAGAATTTTCATGAAATGTAACAACCAGTAGCCATTTGTCTCATGAAGGTGTAATACCAATGTACTGTAAATGTATTTTTTTTAATATGTTACTTTTTTCTGTGTTTATTGTATTAGAAAACTGAATAGATTTCAGACAGTGTAGTCAGTATTCAGCCATCACTGCTTTTTCACAGCATTTTGCCCATCCGTGTCTACAAAATGGACTGAGGTATATGGCTAAAAGCAGTAGCAGCCTGAATTTTGTCCACTCTGTTGACCGTCAACAAAATGTTTTCCAAACCATTTCATACTGAGGGGCAGTGGAATTACTGTAAGGCCTCAAAAATACAGAAACACTTCCAAACTCTCAGCTCCGCTGCAAATTAGTGTCATATTTACAACACCCAGCTTACTTATTAATCATTTAACGTCTCTCTCCGTCCCCCTGATTGAAAAGGATACTAGTGAGACTGATCGCCAGAGAAGAGCCAGGAGTACTAATAGCATTTTTACAAGGGGGTATTGAAGTTCAATGACATCATTTGTTAAGGGATGGAAAGGATAATGGGGGTTTGGGCATTCAGGTCTGACAAGGCGGGAGGCTTTTAATTTGATGTGAAAAATTCCGTATAATCAAAAGCTAATCCTCCAACCCAAGTGCAGCCTGATTGCAGGCTGATTTAAAAAAAAAAAAAAGCAGTGGGAAGCAAAGCGACACTGATGGTGGAAGGTGCTGTTTGGCGTAATGTGGAGAGTCCAGAGCAGTGCAGGGCAGTGCATCCAGAGCAGGGGTCTTAAACTTCATAAGAACCTCGTATCTCAGAAATGATAACTATAAAAAATGGAAGAAACACGCTTTTAAATTCTGGAACAGGTGTTTATATCAGCAGCTGCACAGTTCTGATTAATAGAAACTGTACTTTTATACTTTAACTCAAGTCGAAACGTATAGATATTCAACCAAATTAAACCGACTTGGACTTTAGACTTAAATTCTTTTGCTTTGAATAATTTTTCTATTCATTAAATAAAGGATTGAAGATTTCATTGCAATGATGAATGTTTCAGTAATGACTCTTTTGGTTTTGACAGTTTAGCTAATTTTGCAACTCAAGAAGGCAGCTGTGCTCATAAAATTATATATAATAGCTTGTAAAAAGTTTTGTTAGTGACAATTTGTAATGTTACTCACTGGTTTTCAGACTTTGGGACACATTCACTTCAAAACAATGGGGTTTAACTGCTCACCCTGTGGCCATGAGGGACAGTCACACTTCCTGCTCTAGTGGCTAAATTAAGACTCTGCCTATGGACTAAAGCGCTGCGTTTCAGTAGTGACATGAAAATGTGTGATAGCAAGTTTTGTTATGTTTTTATTTAAAACATATTTATGAATCTAAATCGAATTAGGCTGGATATTTTTGGCTGGTGGACTATTCTCAGGCCAGCAGTGACACTGAGGTGTTTAAAAACTCCAGCAGCACTGCTGCGTCTGATCCACTCAGACCAGCGCAACACACACTAACACGCCACTACCACATCCGTGTTACTGCGGTGCTGAGAATGATCCACCACCCAAATAGTAGCTGCTCTGTGAGGGTCCATGGGGGTCCTGACCACTGAAGAACAGGGTAACAGAGTATCAGAGAAGCAGATGGACTACAGTCTGTAACTGTAGAACTACAGAGTCCAGCTATACAGTAAGTGGAGTTGATAAGATGGACAATGAGTGTAGAAACAAGGAGGTGGTCAGAATGTTTGATGTCTGATGGGTGCAGATTCAAATGAAAAAGATCCCAATAAATGGTAGAATGATCCATTATAGAACTAGTTTAATTAAAGGTCTTTTAGGTCAATACAGTGTTTTATTTTATAAAACATCATATACATAAATGCTCAAATGTTGCTTTATAAGTAAAAGAAATCAATACTTATGCATGTATTACAAAGTGCCTATGTAGGTATCCTTCAGATCAAATGTTACTGTTTGTTTTTTTCTTGCAACCCCTTTGTTATTTGTTTTGTTCAGTCGTCTGCGTGACTATTTGTCATCGGTCTCGAATCATTTAGAACTGACTGTCATTTCTGTTTTGGTAATTATGTATTATCCTCCCTTTTGTTAGGAGTTGAATATTTAACTGCTGTCATTCATCGTGCTGTGAATGGCTTCAGCTCGGTGTTGATTTCACTGTGCTAAAATGCTTTGTCACGCCGGCTTTTTCGGAAGCCTAATGTGATCCGGAGCAGAATAGTGGCACCCACTCCTTTTTCCCCTGCAGCATGATAAGTGCTTCCTGCTTCCCTCAAGCAGAACCCCTGTGACAAATGCCCAAAAGCTACAACACATACACGTACAGAGTGGAGGCAGCCCTGCTGTTTATCGCAGTTAGCGAGCATGTGTGTGCGAGTGGGTTCGCGAGCGCGTGCATGTGTGTGTGCGACCATGTGCACGCATCCACGTGCTTGTGTGTGCGTGTGTGTCTCTACACATGCCGCGCTATTCCTGCTGCCCCCAACTGGGTTGCCTAGCAACGCTGGAATGTGTGCAGCTTGGAAGGAGCCCAAATTCCCCACAGAGCAGGAAGCAGCAATAAGAGCCTCTCTGACAAATGATCTGAGCTGTTTCATCTAATACACTGTGAAGATCACTGGCTCCTCTCTCTGAATGATAAATGGACTGTATACAGATCAATGGCCACAGCAATGAGGCTGGGCCGCACGTCTGTGCCCGCGCCGGCGGCCCAGGTAGCACCAGCTGACCGCTCCGTTCACATACAGCTCGGATATCTCAATTCATCGCCAGTTAGACCAATAGATCTGTTCCTGAATGTACTTCAACGGAAGACCCTTCTCTGTCCTGCGTCTTTGTGTTAGGAAATGAGTACAAGAGATGTAGCTGAATACAAACGCATTAGTCAAACGAACTGATAATGGACCAGATTCATAAAACTCACTGGTTAGGCTGCTCAAAATGTGTGTAATTAACTCCTATTCATAAAGTCATTGTGATTAGCGCATGGTTTCCTTTTTTACCTTTGCAGTATTTGAATGCATGTCCAAAGAAATGGCCAAAATGGACGTTAATGAGGTAGTACATATTAAGGACCTGGGCTTATTGAGGCTGTTTGGGTTCCAAATTGGACGTGCTACTTCAAAGAAAAACAAAACTCTTATAATCGGAGCTGTAGATTCAAAGATTGGTAGGTAGAAGGTAGAAGGTAGATGTACCACATTGGGAAACATTTGATGAACAGCTGCGGAACGTACACAGTGCACAGTGGTGAATCATGTTTATTAGTGCTGGGCCTTCATATCGGGCCGTAAAATATCAAAGCCTCACCAAAAACGTCGAAAACACTACATAAAAATGCTAATTTCTGCTAGCGTTCCAATGGGATTCTACTAGTCTGTTAGTGCTAAGCTAACGGCAATTCACGTTAGCTTCTTGGGCTGTTCTCCCTTAAACACAGACCTTTGAAGCTTTTAAAAAGATGACATTTTATTTGAAGCTTAAAACAGACGTTAACCATGTTTTACAGTGACTCCTTTAGTAAAGAGTCCCGGCACAGAGCTGCCGCTGCTGTTTTCCAGTTCTAACAACTGATTGAAATGCACTGGTCAGGCCACCACTCATACTAGCATTGAGTGACCTATCTAGAACCTCCCGAAGACGCAGAGTGGTCCCACCCCCTGGAAAGCAAAATATGATTGATTCCGCTGTCACTTCCTAATTAGCTCATGAAGGCCAAATTAATGGGAGAGCTTGCTTGGCTGTTACCCAGATAACACTGAGAAAATCCATCCTTATTGGATCATTTTCCATTGGCCATTTTTAGGGTTTAATTATTTTTATTTTCAACCTAAACAATGAAATGGGAATGTTGAGAGGTTAAATACAACAAGGACGATTATTATATTAAATAAAAATCACCTGAAAGTTATCAACATATTTTTGTTTTTATTATTTCACATTAATCCTTAGGTTTTCTCTGGTGGGCTAGAGTAGACTAAGGGTTATCTGCTCTCAGTGTATAATATGTAAGATCTTCCATCCACTATGGCAGCAAGGCAAAAATGTGTGTGTGTGTGTGTATCTGTTGTCGGATCAAAACCTTGTATCTCCAAAATGGTAACTTTACAGGAGAAGGAAAAAACATACTTTACTTTTAACGTAAGTGAATGGAACCAGAATTTTGGGTCATTTCTTTTGGTCCATTCATCATGAAATTTAAGGACCATGGATACTTTTAAATAAATTATATATATATATATATATATATATATATATATATATATATATATATATATATATATATATATATATATTGTGTGTGTGTGTGTGTGTGTGTATATATATATATATATATATATATATATTTTTTTTTTTTTTTTTTTTTTATGAACTAACCATTTTGAACGAAGTAAATGAGTTGAATCAAACTTATTTATGTATTAAATTAAATGGTGCTTTTTCCATGGAATCATCCTTGCTGTTATTTTTTCTTTGAAATTCTAAGCTTCTATTAACCACCTACAGTTTGTTTATTGGTTAATGTAGTGCAGTTATTATCAATAAGTAATCACTTATTATTGAGCATTTGTTTTATTATAGCACTTTTATTATATTTCGTTGCTGTTTTCTAAGGTCACCTTTGTGCCTGTGTGCTCATAGAACTTCAGTTCATCATAGTGGGTGCACATACATAATGACGACAACTTTTACATGTGGCCAAACATAGAGGAGATGATTTAATGCACATCTGCTTCTTAATGCAGACATTTACCATCAGACTAGATCAGGTGTTGTGTTTTGTAGGGTGATGTTCTGTTTTGAATCGCTGATGGAATATGCAAATGAGGGAATGAGTGGTAATCCCACATATCCTGCAAAAAGTAAAACAGGCCTGTAAAATGCGCTACTGCAACATTATTCACGTTTAATGTTGCAGTAAATTTGAAGGTGTTTTTTATAAACCTTCAGTCATTTTCAGTCATGAAATGAAGTCATGAAGTCGATTCAACAGACATGGAACATGCACTGTGTGTAGAGCATCACATCCCTGTGAGGATCTCAACTCGGACCCTTTCAGACATGTCAAAAAAACATTTAGGTTGTGTTGTCATTCTTATTATTGCATAATGTTGCCTCAGGGTAACAAACCCACATTCTGCAAATAAATCAAATGCTTTTTCTTGGTAAATATACAATGGCCACTAAATGTGATAGGGCGACCAAGTGAAAGCATTTTATTGGTTTATTAAAACTTTTACTTTCCCTGTATCCCTTTTATTGTCAGTAAATATGTATCATGCCACTGTAAACTGATGAATGTGGGTTTGTTGCCCAGAGGCAACATAATGCAATAAAGAGCTAACTTTAAACGCCTTCAGTGTTTATGTCAAAAGAAATTAAACTCTTAAAAGGACAAAAAATCATATATGGATCACAATAAATATGATTCATTATAGTAGTAATGCAAACATAAAAAAGTGAGCAGATGAATATTTATTATGTTTACATTTTTATCCATGGATAATAATTGAACTCCATTCAAACTCCAGGCTTATTACATGCTAACACTTTTACATGTTTTCCAGTATAACCAGTGCAATCTGGTTATACTTAAAGGGGAATTCCACCAATTTTACAGACACTTGAAGCATTTAATGCCTCTTCAAGGTCCCACACAGAAAGTTATTACACAAAATGGTTATGAATGCGCTGCACGATGCCCAATTGTATTTCATTTTTTATCTGCTCCTGCCAGAGAGAACATGCAGGATATTGTGAGGCAAAATCAGATTTACCACTGCTATCAAAATTACTTATAAAATCTCAGAGTATATATTTAGGCTCAGTACTCATTTTGAAATGTAAATAAGATGGGTATATTTTTTGTTTTGGATATTGTGAACCGTGGTTCCAATCACCTCTACTGTAAAGAAATCTAAGTCAATCGATTTCTCTACAGTTCACATCTCACTGATTAACTTGTTCAGAAATTCAGTGAAGTTCTCCTTTAAGATATACGAATGAGGAATGGAAGCATTGACCTGTTGACGGCTCCTGACCATTTCTGAGGTTAAAAAACAAAACATTTCCAGTTCAAATCCAAATACAGACAGATATATTCTGAGCCCTAAACAGAGACAGGGGCATTGTGTTACACTCCTTGTAGTCTGACTGAGAACTGACTGACTTGTGCTGGAGTCTGTGAAGTGATTTCACATCTTCTTCTTCTTTTGGTCACACCTCCACCACCCACACTGGAGGATAACACCTCTGTTTCTTCCAATTTGCATTTCATTCATAATAGTGCATATATAATGTGGAATATTGCAGGTAGAGGTGAAGCTTCGCACTCACCCGCCAACCCCCACCAACCCCACCCATCTGGGTTTTTTAAAATTTCTTTGTTTCTTTTTTTGTCTTGAGAATGGGGAATTTGGAAAGAACTCAGAGAGAACTCATGATGTGCCAGCTGTTGTTTTACAGCTGTGTTTTTATTTCTGAACCAGAAAATACTTATGCACATTACTGTGATTTTGTTTAAGTCACACCCAACATTTCATTTTCAAGTGATTCATTTTTCAGTGTTAGATAAAAGCAGAAACATTTAACAGAATGGCTTTTACGACCTTCTCATTCAATTTAGACTTATTACAGCTTTGGCGTCATTCTGGTCTCATCTAAAACATCTTAATGGGTGTTTTTCAGATTCCTACACAGTGAAGTTACACAGGTCTAGCATAATAGCATTACATTATACATCAATCTGCAACCTACAGTACTGTGCAAAACCCAGATTCCACCCTTTCCAGTCAGAATGGCTCTTAAGTGTGCTATTCATTTTTCTGTCCCGGGAAAAAAAAGAACAAAACATATACTTAACCAGAAAATGATACGAAAGCCCCAACAGGTAAATATAATATCAGTGTTTAGGGTGTCCAGCGTTTGTCTTACTTATAGCTTCCATTTGTTTTCTTGCTTTAAATATTTCAAAGAAATCTGCAGGGATATTTTTCCACACCTCCTAAACTCAGTCTTAGAAGTTGGTTGCATTTTCTGCTTATCATGATCCGAATACTCCGAAGGTCTGGACTCAGGGTGGTCAGTCCATTGTTCCAAGAACAGCAACTTCTTTGTTTGATTTCCTTTTCTGTCTAAGAATTTTTTTGGCAGCTACACATCCTTTCAGACCCATAGCGCTGAGTCATCTTATCACAGTGGAAGGATGGATAGAAACACCTGTGGATGTTTTCAGCTTAATTTTCTCACAGATGAAAGCTTTAAGTGCTGTTTATCTGATGGGGACAGTTTTGATGGTCTATCAGGTCTTCCAGGTGGTCGTTAGGCATGTTCTGTATATCTTTTACTCGTTTTTTTTAAACTCTTTTGGAAACTTTATTTTCCTTCAGCTTCACTTTCCTTATGTAGGTGTGTTATGTTATATGAAATCTCCACAAAAAAGGCTTCTAACCTTGTACTTAATGCCATATTGATTATGGCTAGTTAATAAGGGTTGTTTTGCACTTTACTGTGCATACAGTGCTGTCTATAAATAATAGACTGTTGCACAGTTCTCAGTGTTTTGACTCTAATCACCAGCATAGTGGGTTAAATATTTAATACCGGAATATCAATACAGTTCAGGGGTTGTACATCAATATTGATTGAACCATAAATCAATTGCAGGTCTTTTTATTCAAATATCAACTGCCCCCATTTAGTGATTTTTTTTTGCTGTTGTTGGAAGAAAATTTGTATCTCCAAAATTGTGACTTTACAGAAGAAGAAAGAAACCTACTTTTACTTTTAATGTAAGTCAGTGGAACCATCCTTGTCATTTTGGGTAATTTCTTTTAGTTGATTCTTCATGACATTTACATATAATGTAGAGGGTAACAGGTATTTTTAAATTACGTCAAAAACTGAAAAATGTGAAAAATGGAGATACGAGGTTTTCATCCAACAACAGTGTTTGTAACTGGACAAATTAATATATTCCTAAATAAAATGTTTAGTGATTTGTAGCAAAACCTGGCTGTAAAATGCTTGTAAAACTGTCACTGTCCAGTTCCTTGCAGACAACATTTTTCCTATTGTACTTTGAATGTTAATGTTGAACTGCTTGGAAATGTTTTATTTCTATTTATAAAGATCATACTCTCCAAAATGTACAAATACCTTCTGACACGCACTTGAATGGCCGCTTATAAGAATTTCTAAACTCTGCAAGGATAAATTCCACATGCCCAAAAATTCCTTTTCTTAGCCTCAAGCCAGCATTGATCTACTGTAGCTGCTCAAGCTTCAGTGCACCCCCTAACTATTCTCCGCTGTGAGTTCAAAAAGAAAGCAGCAGGCTGTGGGGAGCCTACACACATACATTTGGGCTTCGGTCTATAGTGATCATACAGTACAAGCCTTTTGATCCTTCAGCACTTGTGCTTCTTGAGTTTTCTCCAGTGATCCTCTCTGTCCTTCATTACGGTTTGTCTAACTGAAGTTGTGTTTCTTTCACAGGCTGCAGAGAAACCCAAGGCCAGGAGTGCACCTCCAAAGTAAGTGACTGTTTCAGCCAGATTCTCTTAGCCGTGCACCCCGCTGAGGGAGTATTAGGAAAATCTGGAAATCTGCAGGAGAAATCGTCCTGCTGGGACTTTTTCCATAGCTGGAGTATTGTGAAGTATGGTGTTTTTCAAAGGCTTGAGTGCTGGAGATGGTGGTCTTTAAAGAGAGAAGAGTAGAGCTGGATTTGCACTCCAGTACCTGCATTAGATTCTGAATGCAGTACAGGGTGTGACACGCATTCTTCATCATGTCCTCAGTATGAACAGGTTTTGTGTGTATAGTGATTTCAAAACTTCTCTCAATCCAGTCAAGGCCTTCCATTTGTTGGTGTGGCTTAGAGTACAGTGTGACCTACTGTGCAATATAAAAAGGAAAAAAAGCTTCACAGTGAAATGATTAGATTTTTCTTCATTTTTATAGTTCACAGTAAGTCATACTTTGTCCTCAGCCACATCAAGTCTTAATCACCTAAGTGAAGGCCTGCATGCAGGTTGAGAGAAGTTTTTTGCATGTATTCGAGAAAATGGTCTTTGTAGCTCTAGTCTAAAGTTAAAAGCAAAATTTGGACACGAAACATGCCGTGGATGATCGATTACCTCTGGATTAAGTGAGAAATTGTGTTAAATCTGATATTTCACCAAACCATTCCTTTACATGATCGCATACCAGCAATGAAAACATGCTCATTTGTCTTCAGTACATATAGAGGGGTAGGTGTCTTCAAAAGGCACTACAGTTCAAAAGAGTCAATGGTTTCAACGATGTGAAACCTATTTGGTTTCAGATAAATATATAAAATGAGTTCAGAGTGCTAATCCTGTGCAGTTTTATTCAGATACTAGTAAACTGTATATATTATAATCCATCGACATCATTGTCGCTTCTTCAGTGGTTCCTGAATGGTTAGTTAAGGTGAAAGGTAATAAGATAAGCTGTATAACACACTGTGAGATAACCTGAGAAACTTCTCCACCATCTAGTGGAGAAGCGCTCCTGCAGGTAGCTCCTATCAGGAGCACATTAAATCTCCAGCCTTTCTGTTTCAGCCTGCTCTGCTCTCGCCTTCATCTGCGGCACCGGCTCTGATGGCTTTGGAGAGGCAGCATGAGGTGCGAATGGGGCCTCATTAAGCAGACAGAGAGAGAAACATGGCCTGCAGCTCTGTTCCCAGCCGGGGAGCCTGGGAGTGGAGGCGCCACGAGCCATCCTGGGGCAGTGGGCGCGGGGACCAGAGCCAGCGCTGCAGGCTGGAGTGGGTGGTAGGGGGGCGTCTAGTGTTGAGGCATGTGGGAGAGCGCGGTGGGAAGGGGGGGGCTCCTGTAAGGTGGGTTTCTCCAGGACTCTGTGTGTGGTGATTAGTCCAGTTGTGCTTTAGAGTTGTGAGATGATTTGGTGATGAGGTTTCCAGCGTTCAGAGGCTGCTGGAGGAGAAATATTCTGGCCAGGAGATTTTCCTAGCTGAGTCTGATATTAAATGACCTGGAGCTTTGTTAGGTGCGCTGTATGTGTGTTTGAATGTATGCTCTGTTAGTCCTAGTTATTATTATCATATTTCTATGCTATTTAAACATAATTATCTAATTAATGTAAGTAATTACATTTACTTTCTTTATGTATATACATTACTGTAATAGGAAGCCCCTAAAAATAGCAAAGTAATCTTTATCTGATAGTATTTTCATGATAGTTTTTAAGTTATTTGTTACTTGTGCATTACTAATTGCTACCCTTTGAAATTTAACCATTTCCATAGTGGTATACAAATAAGTCTAGCACTGTAAATGTTTTTTCATCAGTGTATTATACAATATGTCATATATACACACTCTGAAGTGAAGGTTTAGGGCTTTGAATTTGGATTATGAAGGCAGCATTATAAAAAGGGTTGAATTAATGATTATTAATGTTTTTAAAAAAGTAAAAAAGCAAGATAGTAAATAACCACTTAATTATTTGGATACAGAAAATTACTAAGTAATTCCTAGTTATTTAAAAATTATTTTGCAATTAGCTAAATACTAAATATTTCAAGATATGTAAAAATGTTCAAACCCACTTTTTGTATTCATCCCCTTAATTAAGTGACATATGAGTGAAAATGCTCAAATGATATGCAGTAATATCAAATTTAAGCATGTGCACAGATGCTTCAGTACTCGGTTAAGTGTTTGAGGATAGCAATTCAGATAAACACCAATTTTATGTGACCGTTTGTCTTGTATTTGCTAATAAGCGTTATTATATTGTGCTTTGCTGCTCTGAGCACCAAAGCCTTAATGTATGTGCATTGCGAAAGACGTGTTGTTATGAACATGACTGAGAAGGAAGAGATAGCATTGCTTTTTGGTTAACACGGCTAACTTCGTCCACTCAGAATAGAACAAACATTGTACCGGAGAGCTCTAGTGTTAGCTCATTTACTCATCTGAAGAGGCAGCAAATGTTACTCATCCCACACAAAAATCTGCTGATTTCCCTCAGCTATTTTTAAATAATAAAACATGCTTTTTCAAAAGTTTTCCAGCTGGTACATCTTTATTCAGCTGATTGTAACACCAGTGCTACCATCTAAAACCTTAGGTCCTGCCTTAATTTCAGCAGAAGGCCATTTTTCCTTTCCTGCACTCAACCGAATATCTGTTTAAGAGTAGTGTAATGCACATAGCTAAACATATTACATCATTTTTATTGATGTCTTACGTTAAATGTGTGTAAAGGTGCGTCTTAGGCATTTTGCTGTGTTTCTAAGGCTGTGCCTTCATACGGAGAGCGGCAGCGTGTCGTTTTTGACTTACCTCGGCTGATCTCTGCCGTGTCCATGGGGCCATGTTGTGCCTGTGTGAAGCATGCGGCTTTGCTCTACTTCCAGAAGTCATGGCCCCAGTGGTGGAATGTGCCCATTAAAACATAGCCCACAGTTCAGCCTAGGGCACCATACTGGTAGAAACCCAACGACATGACTTTGTGGTTTTCACATAGCCATGAAACTGGTACTCCCCAAGGCTGGGCAAGCTGAGGAGCTGGGCTCATGCAGTGCAGGTCTGGGATCAGGCTTGGTGCAGTCAATGTTTCCAGTTCAATTGAATCAGAAGGCCAAACAGACCTCAGACTGGTGCTGGCTGGCTGTTCCTGCTCTAGTGCGTGGGGACTCAGGTCACTGTACAGTACTGTGACAGCAGAACATATGAACCTTTTCCTGAGGGATTAGATCATCACTGTATCCACAGCTTGCATGCAATATATGACATGCCACAAGTGGACCCACAAGCTATTGCGGTTCTCTGCATTTCCACTAACTTGACACATATGCACATGCTTCCCTATACTAACAGCGTTCGCTTTTGGCAGCGAGCCTAATCATCTGTATCCTCTCTAAGTGCTATTGGCAAGTGCTGTGAGGGAAGAAGCTGACTCTAAGCAAATGTATTGACCTGCTATGAAATACATTACCTACTACTGTTTGATTTAAAGTGCACAGTAAGCCAGTGAGATTAGAGGCTAGGGTTACTAAAGTCATTACAACACATCAAGTGTTCATGTAAAGGTTAGTGTTCTGACTGCTGGGTTTTAACACAGCGACCTTCCCATCTGAAAGTTGGGAAGAGCCCAAATCATGGAAAAACATTTCCTTTCATTTTTTTGGATTAAAGATTTTGATGCAGTATGTAAATGTCATTAAAGTTACAAACACATCGTTCACTTTCCAGTCAATTCAGTCCATAAACTATTATATAATAAGTTTTATTTTTAAATTAGCAAATAAACAGAAATTGTGCACTGACATTTGCAGAGAAAAAACATATTTATGTCTGTTCATTGTAGACGAAAACATATAATTTGGGGATGTTATCATGTTTGCATGCAACTGTATATCTGCCTATGCAGCCCACAGCACTGTAGCCCACTCATTCATTAAATTTATGAAGGTTATAAGGGGTCTTTTAGATCAGACTGAAGCGCCATTCAGGGCATCCATTCAGAACAGAGCTCATTTACATACACTGTATTATCAAACGTATTCAGTCACCCCTCCAAATCATTGAATTCAGGCGTTCCTATCACTTCCATAGCCAGAGATGTATAAAACCAAGCCTCTAGGCCTGCAGACTGCTTCTACAGACATTAGTGAAAGAATGGGTCGCTCTCAGGAGCTCAGTGAATTCCAGTGTGGTACCGTGATCGGACGCCACCTGTGCAATAAGTCCAGTTGAAATTTCCTCACTACTAAATATTCCACAGTCAACTGTCAGTGGGATTATAACAAAGTGGAAGTGATTAGGAACGACAGAAACTCAGCCACGAAGTGGTCGGATAAAATGACAGGGCGTAAACTGACAGGGCGTAAACTGACAGGGCGTAAACTGACAGGGCGGGGTCAGAGGATGCTGATGCGCATAGTGCACAGATGTCACCAACTTTCTGCAAAGTCAATCGCTACAGCCCTCCAAACTTCATGTGGCCTTCAGATCAGCTCAAGAACAGTGTAGAGAGCTTCATGGAATGGGTTTTCATGGCCGAGCAGCTGCATCCAAGCCTTACATCACCAAGTGCAATGCAAAGTGTGGAATGCAGTGGTGTAAAGTGCCACGGAAACGTGTTCTCTGGAGTGACAAGTCACACTTCTCTGTCTGGCAATCCAATGGATGAGTCTGGGTTTGGTGGTTGCCACGAGAGCGGTGCTTGTCTGACTGCATTGTGCCAAGTGTAAAGTTTGGTGGAGGGGGGATTATGGTGTGGGGTTGTTTTCAGGAGTTGGGCTCCGCCCCTTAGTTCCAGTAAAAGGAACTCTTAATGCTTCGGCAGACCAAGAGATTTTGGACAATGTCATGTTCCCAACATTGTGGGAACAGTTTGGGGACGGCCCCTTCCTGTTCGAACATGACTGCACACCAGTGCACAAAGCAAGGTCCGTAAAGACGTGGATGAGCAAGTTTGGTGTGGAAGAACTTGACTGGCCTGCACAGAGTCCTGACCTCAACCCGATAGAACACCTTTGGGATGACTTGGAGTGGAGACTGTCAGCCAGGTCTTCTTGTCCAACATCAGTGTCTGACCTCACAAATGCACTTCTGGAAGAACGGTCAAATATTCCCATAAACACACTTCTAAACCATGTGGAAAGCCTTCCCAGAAGAGTTGAAGCTGTTATAGCTGCAAAGGGTGGACCGAGATCATTTTAAACCCTATGGTTTAAGAACAGGATGTCACTCAAGTTCATATGCGTGTGAAGGCAGATGACCAAATACTTTTGCTAATATAGTGTAGAGTCTTAATGGCACAGTAACTAAACCAGCCTGTTTAATTCTAAGAGATACTGATGGGTTGAAAATAGTCATGTAATAGTGAATTATGGCTTTTTAGTGCATTAAACACACAAATGTTATAAGTGGGCTTACAAGGGGAAAAAAAGGAAAAAATATAAGATCGGGGCCCTTTAAAGACGGCAAGTTGTGCTAAAGAAAAATGCCTTATTCAAAAAGTCATAACCACACTTATTATCACGGTCCAAGTGTTTCACTTTTTTTGAGACGTTCTGTGCTTAAGTGAGTAGAAATAAAAAAAAAAAACACATTGTCCATCTGGCTTAATATAAACGTTTCTCTGATAAATGTGGTGGCATTCCAGAACTTTCCAGGACTTTCCAGAAAATGCCTTTTAAAAATAGTCACCTGGACCCGAAAACTGTCTGTTTGATTTAGTGAGCTAAGCAGGAGACCATGCGTCTCTGTGACACAGGCTTTTTGTTTTACTTAATTTGTAGTTTAGGCTTTGTGTTCGGCTGTTGTTTAGTCTGGCCCACAAATACATGAAAAGAAGTCAGTAGCCCATCCTTCTCTCTCCTGTTTAAACTCTGCATCCCTCGTTTATATTTATACATTCTCTGTCTTTTTGCCATCCTTTGCATGGGTAAAAACAGCAATAGCAGCATGAATTTTGCCTGCTCTTTGTACAGTTAATAGACAACAGTGTGCCAGAGTGTCATAAACCACATAAGTAGGTTTATCTGTGGTCAGTTTTACAACATCACACAGTTTGAGGCAAGCATGTGATGGTTTAGGCTTGTTGTTTGCACATTGCTAACTGATGGATAAATTTGCATGTTAGCTAGCCTTCTAGACTCATTGCAAAACTAAAAATTAAACTTTAGATGCAAAACATGTTGCAGATTGACTGACTGCTTTTTATGAAGCTGTTCCTTTACTAGCTTGATATGAACCGTAGTGCAGCAGGTCATTTGAAGTAAGAGCAGCTTAGAAGGTTTAGGATAGGTGAATAAAAAATGCACAAATATTAGACATATTGCTTTTTCCTTTTCCAAAATTGACCTGAATTTTTATTTAACTTTATTCTGGAGGGCCCCTAGTGGTCATTCCTACAGTGGAATGTAAATCAACTCAGATGTTTTTAATGAAAATAATCAAACAAAATATGTACCCCATAACTCATGATGTTATCAGATGAATTGGGACACTGCTGGATTTCTCTGTGGGAAACGAGACTCTGTGTATCACTCACTACATGCCAGGAGAACTACTGGAATGCATAGTGCTAACAGTAAAGTAACAGTTTGGTAAAAGTGGGATAATTCTATGGGTTGTTTTTCAGGGTTTTGGCTCAGCCCCTTAGTTCCACTGAAGGATAATGCTAATGCTACCGCAGACCAAGACATTTTAGACAGTTACTGCATGTTCCACCCTCTTTGTGGCAGCAGCATGGAGAAGAGCCTTTCCTGTTCCTGCTTGACTTGCCCCTTTGACCAGCGCGAAGTCCATAAAGACATGGTTTGATGAGTTTGATGCACAGGAACTCCTCCTGAATTACCCCACTGAACACCTTCGGGATTTATTGGAACATTGATTGCGAGCCTGATGTCTCAAATGCTCTTTTGACTGAACAGGCACAAATCTCCACAGACACACTCCAAAATCTTGTGGAAAGCTTCCCAGATGAGTGGAGGCTGTTATAGCCAACTCCATATTAAGTCTTGATTTTGGAATGGGATGTCCAACGAGCTCTTTTGAAGGCCAGGAGTCTGCATAGTTTTGGCCATTTAGTGCATTTCAGGATTGATTTGTTAGAGGATTGGATCAGATCCATTCTTTCTTTCCCTCCAGTATCTGATTGAGAATTTTCTACTGATATCAGCCCAATACAGATACCCGGTATCAGACAGGACCCATCTCTGACATTTCTCATGAACTTGCTTTGGCAGGATACATAAGGTGTGGATTTATGTAGGTCATACATAGACACATGGCACTTCATTATAATAATCATGTTTGATCAAACTCGAGAAATGGAGCTTTGTCATATGGAAGAGCTTTTTCCGCCAGACACCATCTGCCCACAGTGAGGCAGTCAGAAACATCAATGTGTCTGGGATTGTAGACAAACAGCAGTTGGCCTCGTGCTTCGATCTTGACTATTGACAACAGAGTAAACAAACTGGGGTCATCACATCTATATTACACCCTTATTGACTGGTTCATCTACCATTTCATTTCATATGTGGCGTCTCTATAAGGCTGGAGTGAGCACTTCTATTTCTGCATACAACCCTATTAGGGTTCAGAAAAACCGCACGCTCGTGCACGTACACTGTCACGCACAGCGAATCAGAGGGCTTGAAAGTAAATGTTATGAAGGTTGGCGGGGAAAGGAAAAAAAAGGCACGTATTGAGTTTACCTCCGCAGACGGGCTTTTGGCTGATAGCAATCTCTGTGAGCAGTCAAGCAGCAAATACATCACCGGCTTCTCCGGCCGTTGAAAAGGAGAGGCAGATGGAGGAGAGGAGGAGGAGGAGAAAAAAATTGCCTCCCCTCACTTTCCTCCCTCTCTGTCTCCTTTCTCTTCCATCATTATTCATTTCTTCTGGCTCCGCGTTGCTGTGTATCATATCGGCCGCTGTATCGCCATCATCGCCACTCGTTCCAAACAATATGTTTTAATGTGCTGCAGCAGAAACAGCTGCCATATTTCAGAAAGGGTGAAATGCTAAAGCACATGCCACAAGGCAGAAGAAAGGCAGGTAGCAAGAAAGCATACTGCAAAAAAGTGTTTAGTATGAATATCTTACTGTGGCTTTTGATAGGAAAGTATCTGAGCTTAGTTTGTGCTCTAACCTGTCAGCCTTAGGCTGTAGCATGCTGTCATATAGTCAGTGGTGGACAGTAACTAAGTAAATGTAATGCATTACTGTACTTAAGTAGTTTTTTGTGTATCTGTACTGAAGTTTTTCCATTTTGAGTAACTTTTCCCTTTAACTCCACTACATTTCAGAGTCCAATATCCGACTTTTTCCTCCTACATTTTGAGAAATCTCTCGTTCCTTTTGGTTTCTGTGTGTATAAAAACGTAACATGACAAAACAAAAGAAGCGCAAAGCCAGAGCACCAATCAGGGCCCAGCGGTCACTTTGTTTAGAGCTGGTTTTGACCTGTTGGTCATACCGACCCAGAGCAGCACACGGTTCAACGTCAGCGCAGCAGCGTAAAACTTTGGGAGAGTCTGTTCAACATAAATGATGAACTAACCTAACTTTGTGTAAATAGAGCAAAATATAGAAATATGTCCACATATGCAGTCGAGACTGACGCGGCTTTTTTCTGAATTTCTACAAACACCATTTCATTTTATAGTAAATGAGTTTGGGCTGGTTTATGTTTATGAACAGAGGCCTACAGATCAACATAGTAAAGGAGCTCATCTGTGATCCTGAGTTTAAAGCCAGTTTTTATTCAACTTAAACTTGGAACTAAGTTGTAAATAAATCTGAAACTGAAACTTTGCTTGTGTGTAAAAAGTGATTTCAGAGCCACTCGGTTCTCCCTGATGGAAACTGTTTACCTTCAGTGTTTTGTGCTTCTGATCATTTTAATAGACGTCAGCGTCACTAATTAATGACGTTCTATTAAAAGACTGGTTTACCAAGAGAGACGCTGGAGGACTTTCACCTGAAATGAGTTCATGAAGCCAGTCTGGTTATAAAAATGAGTCATAATTAATCTTTTAATACTTTTATTTTTGATACTTAAGTACATTTGAAGGCAAATACTTTTGTACTTTTACTCAAGTGGAGGTCTAAAGGGAGGAACTTCTACTTTTACTGGAGGAATATTTTACCTTGGGTATCTACTTTAACTCAAGTGAATGATTTGTTTACTTTGTCCACCACTGCATATAGTATCAAAGAGGTGTATATATCTATCTACTGTTATTCATCAGTCAAAGCTTACATGATTCATGCTAGACAGCCTTAGTGTTAGAAGTCTTAGACCAGATAAGACTGTTTAAAGGGGAATTCCACCCATTTTTCACTGTAATTAATTTGCTGAGGCAAACGTATTAAGAGTGGGTTGGTGTGGGTTGAATGTGGAGAAACTTACTGTTGTGGTGATAGGAACCAGGGGTCATGCAGTCTACAACAGAGATAAAACTATTGTAAAGCAGTGTCTCTGCCATCAAGCTGTGTTTTCATAACCATTTCCTGTGGTAGAGCTTTTAAAGGCATTAAACTATATAGACGCCTTGTTCCTGTCACGTCCACTGGAAACTGTTTTAAATCTGTAAGACTGTAAAGCAAAGCATTTCACATCAAACCACTCTGAATGACTGTCTACCTTTTAACAGTGACATTAAGGAGAACATTTGAAAAACTGGAATTTCCCTGTAAGTACACGAAATAATTCATCAGAAATAATTATTTTAATTGTTTGACAGCTCTAGCAATTACATTCGTATAGGATAGCAAGATGAAAGGAGTAGTTCCCAACTTCTGAGGGTCAAATCTAATTTTCTCAGGTGGCATATACACTCTAAAAGTCATTCTTTAAGGGTGTTTTAATAAGTATAATAGTTATATATCACTGCTGTCGGCACAAAACATTTTTCAGTTTTTATCAGCATTTGAAAATGCATATTACTCTACATTGTGTATAAATTTCATGATGAACGGACAAAAAGAAATGACCAAAAATTACTTAGAGAAACGTCTGGTTCCACTGACTTACATTAAAAGTAAAGTAAGTTTTTTCGTTCTGCTGTAAAGTTACCATTTTGGAGATATGAGGTTTTATTCAGACAACAGCGATATAGAACCTTGAACACTCAAAGAACCTTTTGAATGTTGAAACAGTTCTTTATTTGGTTAAATGGTTCTTCTCTATGATAAACAACCTCTTGTGTATGGTTGTTTAAAGAACCTTTATTTCAAATAGCAGAACAAAAAGTGTCTGGTTGCATTAAAGGACACAAGAACAGTGAGAGCTGGGAGCCTGCAGTGATACTCTCCACTTGTAGCTTATAAACAGATGATTTTTTTCCAGGCTAATGGGAGATAGTCATCTTTCATCAAATGCGAATGAAGGGGAAGCGAGAGAGGAAAGGTAATTACTCTACCTGGCCTGAGCTGCTGGAGGTCGTATACGCCCGACTGTGGCAGGCGGCCGTGTTTAATTACTGCGCTATGTGCAGGGCCCCCTCAGCTATTTCATGCAATGGATTGTAATAGACTGCGCAGAGGTGCAGCCGTGACAAAGCTCCAATCACCCTCGGATTAATCTTTAGCCCGAACGTCCCAGGTGCAGGTAGCCAGGTCCCAGCCTGTGGACATTTCTCAGTTCTCAGGCAGAAAGTGTCCACGCGGCGTGCGTGTGGGCTGGAGTATTGTGTGTGCTCTCCAGCATGACAATCAGTGTTAAAAGCTTGAGTAGGGGGTGTTAGCGAGCGCCGCTGCTGGAGTAGCTGTTAGACAATTTGAGCCGTGGGCCTGCAGCTTCATAGGGTTTTAAGGACAACATCTGTTGCGCAGAGAGAGAGAGAGAAAGAGAGAGGGGGGGTGAGATAGTGAGAGAGAGACAGAGAGAGAGAGACAGAGAGAGACAGACAGACAGAGACAGACAGACAGACAGACAGAGAGAGAGAGAGAGAGAGAGAGAGAGAGAGAGGGGGGCTAAAAGGGGAAGGAGGGTTTAATACGACATCAAACAATACATATCCTGAACCAGCAAACCTCTGACACAGAAGTGACGAGAGGAAAAAACAGAGAGAGAGAGAGCGAGAGTGAGAGAGGGCGGGGTGGGAGACAGAGAGGGGAGAAAGGGAGAGAGAGAGAGAAAAAGAGAAAGTGAAAAAGGGACACAGAGAGAGGAAAGGACAATGGGAAGAAGAAAAAGGGAAAGTTGGAAAGAGAGTGAGAGAGAGAGAGAGAGAGAGAGAAAGAGAGAGAGAGAGAGGGGGGCTAAAAGGGGAAGGAGGGTTTAACATGACATCAAACAATACATATCCTGAACCAGCAAACCTCTGACACAGAAGTGACTGGAGAGGAAAAAACAGAGAGAGAGAGAGAGAGGGTGGGAGAGAGAGAGAGAAAGAGAGAGAGAGAGAGAGAGAGAGAGAGAGAGAGAGAGTGAAAAGGGGAAAAGTGACAGAGAGAGGAAAGGACAATGGGAAGAAGACAGAGAAAAAGGGAATGTTGGAGAGAAAGTGAGAAGGAGGCAGAGAAGGATGGACAGATAGAGGGAGGGAAAGAGGGAAGGAGAGATAGGAGAAGGGAGAGAGAAAAAGACAAAAGAAGACAGGAAGGAAAAGAGAAAATGTAATACATGATAAAGAGATGAAAAAACGAATGAGTTACAGACACAAAAGGGGTAGACGGAATGAGTGAGAGATGGAAGAATGGAGAGATACTGGGGAAAAGGGTTGAAAAGATTGAAGGAAAATGAGAGAAGAGAATGAGAGGGAGCAAAGGAGAGAAAGAGAAATAGAGACTGGTGAGAAGGATGAAAGGTGAAATGGAGGAAGAGGAAGATGAAGAGATGGAAGGAAAATGAAAGGAGAAGACAATGAGAGAGAGAGGGAGGAAAGGAGAAAAATAGAGAAAGAGAGACCAGTGAGAAAGATGGAAGAAAGAGGGAAAGGAAGTAGAGATAAAATTGGAAAGAGAGAAAGCAGCCTGGAAAGGGGAAAGAAAGAAAAGACCTGAATGAGATTGAATAGGAAAGAGGAGATAGAGCAAAGAGAGAGGGGGAGAAAAGAAAGAGAGAAAGAAAGACTTATGAGAAACATATCTCTGAAATAAAAGCAACTCTGTAGGTGAAGGCCATTTTTCATTTATGTATTAAATGTATTAATATATATTTTTTAAACTGACAGGTTTACTTTTCAAACTGTACTTTGCTCCATTCACCCCGAACAGCATCTGGTGTTTTCACATGCGGAGCAATAAAAACTGAAAACATGTTACAGGAGCTTTTCTAGTGACAGAGACGTGAGGAAAGCTGGAAGAAGGGAAGAAGGTAAGCTTTCAGTGCTGCTGTCTTTGAGTCATGTGATCCGTCAGTGGCTGTCTGCAGCGTCTGACTGCGTGTCTGAGCGAAGGACAGGAAACCGTCCCTCCCGTCTGTCCCGCGCCAGCGTACTCCCAAACCTGCCAAAACCAGCCCACTCAGTCTCAGTCCAGCTCCGCTCAGGCTCTATAGGAATGTGCCGGTGCATGCTTTCAGCTTCAGAGGGACTGGAGCAGGAGAAAGAGATATCTTGTTCAGTTGTTTTAGTGAGGAGGGTGTACGTATTAAATGTTCGTCCACTAAGCAGCTTTGTATTAACCCTCTGACCCCTTAAAGGGCCCATATCATGCAAAACTGAAATCTCTTCACTTTTTGAAATAGAGGAGTTTAATGTAGTGTGTAAACACTGTGAAAGTTTTAAAGAGACCTAAGTTCCGAAAGAGCCAGTTATGAATTCAGTGTTTTTGTGATGTCACAAAATCCCATGCATTTACATACATCAGCTGCTTCAGTCTACTGCAGTTTAGCCCCACCCGTGCACATCAAAGTTCAATGGAGAGTTTGAGCCAATCAGAACAGAGGCTGTGTATATATAACAATACATTATATAATGTACATTTGTTGTTGTCGGAACAAAACCATGTATCTCCAAAATGTAAGCTTTTCAGGAGAAGGAGAAAACCTACTGTATTTTTGATGTGAGTCAATGGAACCAGATGTTTTACCAAGTCACTTTGGGCTGTTTCTTTTGGGCCATTCATCATGAAATTTACACTCGGTGGGCTACAGCATTTTCAAATTATGTCAAAAACTTAAAAAATGACAAAAATGCAGATATGAGGTTTTGTTCTAACAGCACTGATTTATAATTCTAAGGAATAAAGAGAGGTTGGAAAATCAAGCCATGTAAACAAGGAATTGTGGCTGGTTTTGGTTCATAAACCCACACAAACACACAAATGTGGACCTTAGGGAGAAAATAAAATACAACAAAAATATAGGACATGGCCCCTTTAAGACATATTATACTAAATAATATACATTTTTAGTGACTACTATAAATGAATCAGTAACTACTATAAAGTGAAAGTCATTTTGTTATTAGAGTGAAGAACTGAATGTGGGCCCACATGTAGGTTTGCAGTGTTTAAGATAAAATAACATCTGGGGGGAAAATAATGAGACTTTTATAAACGTAATATGAATATAATATGTAAGGAGTTAAATTTAGAGATTTTCGGATATATAAAAGGAAAAGCGGAACGTTTCTTGATTATTTGTCCATTATTCGATTGCTTTCTGGCCAATATTTCTGTAATATCTGACATGCTGGCCAACACAAAGTTTCTCACATCTGAGTCCAGAATAAAGAAAAACGATACAAAAACGATGATCATAGCTACGTGCTTTACTGTGCTTAGAACATTAGATTGATTTCAGTGTCAGAAGTTTGAGTATCAAGAAGATTTATTTCCCTTTGCAGTGATTGAAGTTGGAGGTAACTATGACAATCTGGCCAAAACCAATACAGAGTTACAGTTGATAAATCAAGTATCAAGTCAATTACGCTGTAATCTCTGTCAGATGTATTACTGCCCAAGTCCAAAAGAGCAGGTGGTCGACTCGCGTTCCAAAATCAAAGTACAGACCGTTCACTCTGTGTTTGTTTATGCCAAGAATTATTCATCAATTACAACAGATGCTCCCTCTTCCTATTACTGCAACACTGCTTAAACGGAACGGCATGTTGCTGAAATATATGTGATGAAAGGAATTAAGCTGCAAGCAGAGGTGGTGACTAAACCAGGCTTTTAGTCGATTATTTATGATTTGTTTTGATAGAATATATCAGAATGTGTCGGCTGGGAAGCCTGGGACGAATGCACATTCAAAGCCTCAGAATTATTTAAAACAGCCACATTAAGTTTGAAAAATTGTTATTTTGAGAAGCTCTGGTGGTCTGGATGAAATGATCACCGCTGTGTTTTAGCAGTGATGTGGAACTTTCCAGCATACTTATTCCATTTTCACACCCACTCACAGCTGCACAATAGCTGGATTTCTCCTCTCTTTTTACATCTATTTATTCAGCTCCAGCCCTGTTATTTCCTCGAGAAGTCACCGACCTACTCGCGCTAATCCAAACGGCATGTGTCAGCTTCCGTCTCTCAGACGTTCTAATCCAAAAGCTTATGAGGACGACTTGCGCTCGGCCATTCCTAACATATATGTAATAACAATTGATAAGCTTTTTTTGCAAGGTGGCATCTCCGCTTTAGGAGGGGGGAAAGGCCGAGGGCCCCGGCTGCTGCTCTCAGGTCAATAGGAGTGGATGTGCGTTAGCGAACATGCTGTCAGCTTTGATTTATATGTTGACTGTGGATTTGTCAGTAGGCTGATGCGGACTTGGCAGGCTGGAGCTAACCGCTGCTCGCCACTTGGCAGCCGAACCGCCCTCACAGCTGGCCTAGTGCTCAGCCCCACGTCCTCCAGCCTTTGATATTGATATAGATGTAACTCAAACCAGTCAGGCAGGCACACACACACACACACACACACACACATTTGCACTCACATTTATAACCTCAATCCCCCTCACTAAGTTCCATCATTGTTCCAGCTGCTGTTCCCTAGATACAGGCCAGCCAAAACATCTTCACGCTACTTAGCCCTGACCCCTCTTACTGACCACGGATGACACTTTCACAAATCAGAGAATGGAAAAAGGAGGAAAGAAAAAGTTCAGCTGACATTAGCCAGCTTTGCTGTGATATTGCTAGCGACCAAAAGTAAATGATTTTATGCTTATGGCTTCCATTTGTTGCTAAAATGATGATGTTATAGAGGGAATAGGATGATAGATCAGTAGAGAGAGAGTGAGAGAGAGAGAAAGTGTGGTAACTTCACATGAGAAAGAAAAAGCATTTTTAACTTACGATTTTGGATTATTATTCTGTTGATTATGAAATATTAACACAATGCAAATGAAAACTGGATTTTTTTATCTATACATTTGAAAACAGGTTTTTGGCAGGCAGGGAGGCAGACAGACAGATACAAAAAGCCATTTTGACATTTGGAGACGAATAAAAGTTTTCAATATTTTTACATATATTAATTTGAAGTTCATCATCAACACGGCATAGGAAAATGTAAATGTTTCACTGCAAGTGACAAAATTTTTTTTAATAGTTCCATGTGAAGTATTACTAAAGTCCGTTTTTCCGTGCTTAAACGTATAGGTTTCCACAAATTCCACAACTTCCATAAAAGTAAGTTAACAATAATTGACATTATAGAGGGCGTGACATAGCTGTCTAGCATACACTTAGCATGAAGCTGTCATGATATCAAACATTACTGCATCTGTCATTGCAGTTACCAGTAATGCTAACCTGACACTGCTGTATACACTGATTCATTCTGCTTGATTCTCTTTATTGCCACACATATCGGTGGTAATCATATCCGGTGCAACAAGATGTAATTCAACTGTTTTAGCACAATACACTTACAATATAACATACAGAACAGAATCTGTCAACTTATATAACTTCTGCCATGACGTGTATGGCATGGTTATGTCAGTGTTATGTAGCAGGGCTCAAATAAAGTGTTACCAAAAAAGAAATAGGCTCACTAAGGTGGGAAAAAATCTGATTTTCCATAAGAGCAATGCCTGTGAAGCTATTGAGGACTCAACTAACATCCCACAAATGGCATAATCCAATGCTCTAATGCTAAGCTTTAGCATATGCTTTGCTGCTGATCTGCAGTCTGTCCCACTTACCAGATCCATAACTTGAGCCGCTGTAGTAAAAACAGCAAGTGTAATATCAGAATAAGTTCATAAGTCTGTACGACTCATGCATCTGGTCACTGATCACTTGATGCCTGTCCAGGTTGTTGCCTTTTGACGTGTAGCTCATGCTAACTGCATTGGCGAGACTGTGTTCCTATAAAGCTGCTCACATTTGGTCTCAGAGTAATAGATTGATGGAAGTTTTGGAGCATGAACCAGTGTTTTTGTCACTTATCCGCATCATGGACACGTCCCAAACATGCTTCTTTCCCTGGAGCTTGGGCCCGTGTTTTCATCAAGTATGAGTGGTTCTGGCATAAATAACCACCTTGTACACAAATGGAAACCTTCTTCGATAAAGGAGAACAGCTGCAGATCAAAGCGCCCCACTGTTAATGCGTTTGTTTTGTGGTTCCTCCTTCTACCCTTTGTTTGAATCCATATCACAGAATTCCTAGCTGACTGAGAGGTTCCTCATGATGCATTTGATTCGGAATTAGTTTTTTTACCCCCACCTTTTTTTGACATTTGCTTTACATCAAACTCCTCGAGAAATCTGCTGGCATTTTCTCTGCAGATAAGTTGTGACACGCGGAACAAAACATTTCGTAAAAAGCCGCAGCTGGATTATGATCTCCATAAAGCCTGGAAGGCTCTCCAAAAGAGCCAGCGCATTAGACTTGCAAATGATTTTCCGAATGGAACAGTCTTAATGGTTCAAATATCCTTGCTCCATCTTGACCCGTGCACTGCCTCGAGGACATGCCTCGCAAATACAGCAAGATTCAACTGAATTCACGATTAACTAAAAGGAAATAAATAAACGCTTCAGTGCGCTGATGTGAAGCACTTATTGAGGGGCTGCATGGCAACGTTTGATGTGTTCTGCTCTTTTAAAAGATCTGTGCAGGGTTTCTTTTTGTTTTGTAAGTACACAAACGAATGTTTTCCCTGGTAATGATGAGCTTTAAAACTATGCAATTATACACTGGAGTACCTAGAAGTTACCTTTGAAAGTGCTTACAGTGAAGACAGTTACAGTCCCTTATACACACGTATCCCTCCACCACCACCACCACCACCACACCTTCTGCTTCTCTTTATAGACCTGCAATCAAAACATCAGCGCTGCCTTTCATGTCATCAAAGCAGAACTTTTCCCAGAGCACAGGACTGATTTGGCGTGCAGCACAGCATGCACAGTGTCTCTCTCCCTCTCTTTCCCTCTCTCTCTGTCTCTCTCTCCCTCTCTCTCTCTTACTCTCTCTACTTTACTTTCTCTCTCTCCCCCTCTCTCTCTCTCTTTCTCTCTTACTCTCTCTACTTTACTTTCTCTCTCTCCCCCTCTCTCTCCCTCTCTCTCTCTCTTTCTCTCTTACTCTCTCTCTCTCTTAATCTCTCTCACACTCTCTCTCTTACTAGCTGTCTCTCTCTCTCTTTCTCTCTCTCTCTCTTACTCTATTTTACTTTCTCTCCCTCTGTCTCTCTCTCTCTCTTACTCTCCCTCTCTTAATCTCTCTCACACTCTCTCTCTTACTATCTGTCTCTCTCTCTCTCTCTCTCTCTCTCTTACTCTCTCTCTTAATCTCTCTCACACTCTCTCTCTTACTATCTGTCTCTCTCTCTCTCTCTCTCTCTCTCTCTCTCTCTCTCTTACTCTCTCTCTTAATCTCTCTCACACTCTCTCTCTTACTATCTGTCTCTCTCTCTCTCTCTCTCTCTCTCTCTCTCTTACTCTCTCTTAATCTCTCTCACACTCTCTCTCTTACTATCTTTCTCTCTCTCTCTCTCTTACTCTGTCTCTCTCTCTCTCTTTCTCTCTTTCTATGTCATTGTATCTATTTTATATATTGTGGTTGTGCTGTGCTGTGGGGAGGAGCTTAGGGGGTGTGGCCATGCAAAGTGACTCAGGTTAAAAAGGGACTATTGTTGGTGTGGTTAGTTATAGTGTCATTAGTGTAATTGTGACTGAGGTGGGTGGGTTTCAGTGTGTTGGAACTGCTGGGCTGGGCATGTCTTGCTGCAGTTGAAGTACCTGTTCAAAATAAAAGAGCATTTGGCCATAAGTGCAATGTTTTCCATAGCTTCTTGTGTGTGTGTGTGTATATGTATATGTGTGTTTGTATATATATATATATATATATATATATATATATATATATATATATATATATATATATATATATACACAAATGGCCCAAAATGACTCAGAAAAACGTCTGGTTCCCTTGACTTGAAGTAACGTAGGTTTTTTTCCTTCTGTAAAATTATATGCGCATTTATATATATATATATATATATATATATATATATATATATATATATATATATATATATATATGCAGTTTTTCTGTTTCTGTTTTTCGCTGTTCTCTGTTTCTGTTGCTCTTTCTAATTCTGTTGTTTCTTTTCTGTATCCCTTCTTTTCTCAATTTTTTTTCTCACTCTTTTGCTTTCTCTCTCTCTCTCTCTCTCTCTGTCTCTCTCTCTCTCTCTGTCTGAAGAGCTGTTAGGAGAGCAGGCAGATGTTGACTCTGTGTGCTGAAACGCAGCAGTGAATCAGACATGAGGGCTATAGATTATCCTGCAGCTCGGAAACATCTCATTCCTCACTGCCTCACTCACACAAACACACACATAGACACACACATAGACACACACACACATACACACTCAGTTTCCAGTTAGGTGTTTCCTTTGTTGACATGAATTGACCACAGTCCAGAACACCCCCCACACACTGGGCCCCACACACAGTGAAGTGCAGAACAGAAACTAAACACCCTGATATTCACTGCATTATGTTCATAAACATGCTGCCTGCACTCATTACAGCTGTTATCATCAGAAAGAGCTCGCTGTGTGTAGTTAAATGAATACAGTTGCAAGGTTTGACTCCTCATATTTCTGTGCCTATTTTGACCTGTCAAAGAGAAGGAAAGATGGAAATGTTTGTAAGTTTAAACACTGACCTAAAGTGCTTTCTTGTTGACTGCTCTTATAAGTGGTTTCAAATTTGTTTATTAATGGTCATTAATTAGTTCATACCTCACAAAGCATCAATTAACAGTTATAGCACACTAATAAAAAGTGAGCTGTATCACTGCATACATGATTGTTTGTTTACTGTTGGGCAAGCAACAAGTCTGTGTTTTTTCTTTTATGTGGAAATGTATTATGTGCTGTAACTGCTTATTAATGATTTTAAGGTGTGTATGAACTGATTAACAACCACTAATAAACTACTGTTAAATAATTCAAGTGTTTATAAGGGTAGTCTTATTATAAAGTGGTTCATTTATATTACTACATTTTGTTATGCATTTTCATGTCCAGTCCAGGAGGCAGTAGGTACCAGTTTACTAATGCAGAAATTAAAGTGTTGCCCACTTTTTTTGTCAGAGTAATCCTTTGCCTGCCACAGTCAATATGAGCTGGTATGGTTTGTCTTTAAAATTGTAAAACAGAGCCACAAAATTGAACATAATTTGACAGCTGGATGGAAACCTGTTTTTTAAACCAATCTGTTGTTAGTGCGCTGTGGTTTTATTGCTTTGACTTGAACTGTTGTGTGTCATGGGCACATACTGAGCTTAAAAAACACACACGCACTCACACACACACACACACGCACACACACACACACACACACACATCCTTCATGACACACCCATACACACACTCTGCATACACACACATCCATGCTTTATTTAGCCCTTCTTACCATGTCTCTCTAACTGACAGGCTGAAATTAAAAGCTACAAGGTCTTAATTTCAGTGTCACACTCTCTCTCTCACCCTCTCCCTCTCTCTCTCTCTCTCTCTCTCTCTCTCTCTCTCTCTCTCTCTCTCTCTATCTATTTATCCCTCACTCCCTCTCTCACCCTCTCCCTCTCTCACCCTTTCTCTCTCTAACTCCTTCTCTTTCTATCTATCCCTCATGCCCTCTCTCTCTCTCTCTCTCTCTGTTTCTCTATCCCTCTCCCTCTCTCTCTCTCTCTATCTATCCCTCACTCCCTCTCTCACCCTCTCCCTCTCTCTCCCTCTCTCTCTCTCGCTCTCCTTCTCTTTCTATCTATCCCTCACGCCCTCTCTCTCTCCCTCTCTCTCTCTCTCTCTCTCTCTCCCTCTTTCTCTCACCCTCTCCCTCTCTCTCTCTCTCTCTCTCTCTAGCTATCCCTCACTCCCTCTCTCACCCTCTCCCTCTCTCACCCTTTATCTCTCTCTAACTCCTTCTCTTTCTATCTATCCCTCTCTCCCTCTCTCTCTCTCTCTCTCTCTCTCTCTCTCTCCCTCCCTCTCTCTCTCCCTCCCTCTCTGTTCATCTATCCCTCACTCCTGCTCCCTCCATCTGTCTATCTATCTCTCACTCACTGTTTCGCTCCCTCTCTCTCACCCTCACTCTCTCTATCTATCCCTCACTCCTTCTCTCTCTCCCTCTCTCTCTCCCTCTCTCACCCTCTCCCTCTCTCTCTCCCTCTCTCACTCTCTCATCCTCTCCCTCTCTCTCTCTCCCTCCCTCCCTCTCTCTCTATCTATCCCTCACTCCTGCTCCATCCGTCTCTCTCTCTATCTATCTTTCTCTCACTCACTCTCTCTCCCTCTCTCTCTCCCTCCCTCTCTCTCTCTCTATGTATCCCTCACTCCATCTCTTTCTTTCTCTTGCTCTCTCTTATTCTCTCTCTCTCTCTCTCTCTATACCTATCTCTCACTCCCTCTCTCTCCCTCCCTCTCTCTCTATCTCTTGCTCTTGCTCAATCTTATTCTCTCTCTCTCTCCCTCTCTCTCTATCCCTCACTCTCTCTCTCCCCTCTCTCTCTATATCTATCTCTCACTCCCTCTCTCTCTCCTTCCCTCTCTCTCTATCCCTCACTATCTCTCTCTCTTTGTGTATTCTCTTCTTTTATTCTGTCTTTCTTTCTTTCTCTCTTTCTTTCTTTCTTTCTCATCCCTTGTCCTTCATTCTCTCTTCCTTTTTTCTCTTACTGTTTGTTCTCACGTTCTTTCTCTTTCTCTTTCTCTCCCTTTGACTCTTTCTGTCTTTCTTCCCGTCTCTCTTTCTTTCTGTCTGCCCTGCCCTGTCCTTCTCTCTCTCTCTCTCTCTCTCTCTCTCTCTCTCTCTCTCTCCATTTCCTCTCTTTTCCCCACATGCTGCACATTCCAGTCCACTAAGCTCGATGTGTCTTGTACAGCGTGCTTGCCGCAGTCAGCAGTACAGTTGTGTATATGTATTGTCTATTACTCAGTCACTCTACATTTACCTAAATGACACCCAGGCCAAATATTTTACCCCTATCTATGTGAAGCTGTCAGACCCTTTTCAGCATTCTGCAGTTTCGTCCCTCCATAAATCCTCTTTCTCTCATCTCCTGCTTTCCGTCCCGACTGTAATTGTGCCAAGGGAGCTCACTCTCCGTCATGTCTTAAGTGTGCGGGAGAGCGCCAGCAGTGACAGAGCCATATACCACAGCTGAAGAATGAACACGGCCAGATTTGAGATTTTTCACACAAAGATATTTGGTGAGCAGGCACATCGGTATGCGTAAATATAGCCGAGCATGGGCCTCAGCAGTCATGAATAACCTTCTAAAGCAAAGGCAGTTTCCCAGAAAAGGCCCAGGAAGGTGTGCTGTTGTGTTAATAAATAACAATGCACCATACCGACATTTGAAAATCTGAAACATTTTGGAAGAACACAAAGAACCAGGCGTTTCTATTTTATTCTTTCTCAGAAGCCTGGCAGTCTGACAGTGGCATTATGAAAGATATCTTAGTCCTTTTTTTCTGTCAGACTGGCAGTGTATCTCTTCTTATGAAGGCTTAGGTGAAATCTGTGTTATAAAGACCTTCATCTTGTCATTGTCTTTAATAAGCAAAATAATTGAAAAAATGTAATGGTTTTAAAGTGTGTAATTAGTAGCTACACTCTCAGAAATAAAGGTATGAAACTGTCACTGGGGCAGTGCCCTAATTGCCATTGGTGTGGGATCCTCAAGGTCCCTTATCATTACCTTTAGTCAGGAAACATAACTGTACCATAATCTGTTAAATGATATCTTCTAAGTTGTACTGACTCCACACATCCCGTCTCGCCTCCAGGCTTTTATTTTATTGCTCTGTTTTTTTACACTGGGAAAAACTTATTTAAGGTTCACAATTAAAACCAAGACCTTAAAACCACTGTTGTACCTTTGAGGGAACATTTACATTGTTTGTACCTTTGTATCTGCACAGAACCTTTATTTATAACACTGTAATAGTTGACGTTTAATGTTTGAACATACAAAGGCCGTTAAAACCTAGCAGGCTCATTAAAAATACACAGTCATTAACTTAAAAAGGTACATTCTGTGGAGATGGCTTTAAAGCTGAGCTAAGAGTAATCGTATCCTGTGTCCTGAGTCCCAAGGAATCAGATATTAGAATCAAACATAAAAAAACAAAAGTAAGTAATATTTCAAACAGTCAAAAATAGATAATTGAGTGCATTGATTTGCTAAAAATATTAATGGTTCTTTTTGATCAGTTTACATAGATTTAAAGGGATTAGAAATTAATCTGCTCCAGCATTCCGCATTACTTGTCCAGTTGATAAATAGCTAGAATTAAGGGTTAATAACTTTATTATGATGTAGCATACTAGTAGGTATATTAAGCCTATTTCAATAACTGGAGTGACACAATAATATTATAAACAAGTAAATCACATTTTAAAATAGTGTTGAAAGTGATTTTGTATTTGTTTTTCATTCTCTGATAACTCTGTGTGGAACCATCTGCCTTTGCTCGGGCTCATCAATGCACTCACCTGTGTCTTGTTATTCTGTATAAATAGACCTTGCTTTATTTAGCAAAGCCTTAGATATAGGCGGCTACAACTAGTGATATACTTTCTGGTTTCAATCTCTTTTATGGTTTTTAACATGTCTGCCTTTTACTAGTTTCTGATTGTGGGTTGCCCTTAACTTTCTTAACTTAAGGAAAAGAAGAACGGGAAAAAAAAGAAAGGGGGGGAGCAGTTGTGGCCTGGTGATTAGGGAACCAGCCTTGTGACCGGAAGGTTGTCAGTTCGATCCCCTGAGCCGACAGTGCATGACTAAAGTACTAACCCCCAACTGCTCCCCAGGCACCATGGTTAGGGCTGCCCACCGCTCTGGGCAAGTGTTCTCACTGCCCCCTAGTGTATGTGGGTGTTTCACTGTACAGATGGGATAAATGCAGAGGTAAAATTTCCACATTGTGGGACTAATAAGGTAACTTACCCTGCGTGAACCCTGTTCCTATGCGCTGACACTGCTGTTGCCTATTGTTGTTAAGTCTTGAATTCTGCATATTAAACTTTACTCGCTGTTGCATCAGGCTGTTCTTTATTACACCTGAAAACAACAGCTTACAATTACGTGCAATTCAGTCATTACTGGTCATCTCCATGTTTCAAAAGCAACAAAATATGTGCTGGAAAAGCCATCAGCACTGCCACCTTAAAGCTCACAGGCCGGGAAGCTGACGTGCAGCAGGCAGGCTAACAGCAACAGCAGACAGAAAACAGCCTGCGTTTTTTGTCGAAGGAGAAATCTATCTGGTAAATGACACCTCGCAAGATGTTTATCAAAGTGAGAAGGTGAAGTGTGAACACCCACCATTCACTTTCATGTTGCACTTCTATCTGACATCAGAGCTGCTAGCTCTGCGGTGGCACAGCCACACATACACAGTGCAGATCTTGCAAGCAAGATCATCATTTATGGTTATTGTTTTGTATCGAAAGGGACGTGTCTATGAGGTTCTATTAGCATACATCAGCAGACAGAAGGGAGACCATGTTCGCACTGCAAATTGTTTTGGTTCATTTAGACTCGCTCGCATTTGTGAGCGAATACAAGGCAAAACACATTAACGTCGACAAAAATCCACTGTTCCTCCAGATATGTACTAAACCACACACTGAAAGTTTTCGTCGCTTGTTTTTCTGGCCACACAGAGCTGCTCTCAAAAGCTCACATATATGCACGGAGAACAAAGAGATGTGCCGCACACACAGACGGACCCATCTTAGCCATGGAGCATAATGATGTTGACACACTTTGTGCTGCAGACAAACAGAGACAGAGGCTGCTTTTAAAGGCGTGCGCTGGCCAATTTACTTCAGTGACCCACATACCACACTGCCTTCCACTTGCCCTATTATTTTCTAACAGCGCGCTCCATGCATGACTGCGTATCTCCATTTCCTCAGTTTGTTAACGTTTTGGCCCCTTTCTCAAAGCTCAAGGTAGTCAGGCATGTTTATCACCGAGGATGGCAGAATGGCTTTTATTCGTGTTAATAGGCCTTGACAAATCAAGTCGGTAAATGGGATTTGTTTTTTATTATTATCATCCTCATTCATCCAAGTCAATGTATTCATGCTTTATATTTCCATAAAATTATCTTGGAACTTTGATTAGAGGTAGAGCTCTATTTAAATTAGAGATGTGGGTCCATTTTACCATCACATCTTTTAATTAAAGACCTAGTTAGTTAGTTTTAACTCTTAGTAAAGTTAAGAGTCTTTAGAGACTTTAGAGTAGTTAAGTCTTTAGGTTGTGCTGTATTATTTAAATGTGATTACATATTGACATAACTAATTACATAGTCAATTACAGTTGACTGTTTCATGAAATCATTTTCATGAATAATAAAATTTTTGATGATAAGCAGATGATGATACATTTTTGTTGTAAATTACTAGAATTTTTTATTTTTATATAGAAAGAAACAAGAAAAAAGTCTAATTTGTCTAAATAGAACCTTAATTTAGCCAGTGTTATTTATTATGTAATTATTATTTCAAATAAAGCTGTGACTCAACTGTGAATTCCTGCTTAGAAGAAGTCCTGAACTCGTATTAAGTCATGTTAACATGGCTGCTCACACCGTCAATGGTATAGCTTCTATACATGAAATTATAGTAATAATTAATGCTTTATGTCAACATTAGTGGAGTCTATAACATTTACCATAAAGTTAAAGTTTTTAGAACATACATTGTGGAACTTAGTCATCCCTCATACCATTTATGTTAGGTAGTTAGCTTGTTGGTGACAATACACACTTTAGTAAGATTTAATTTGATCCCTGCTACATAACATTGGCATAATCATGCCATAAACATGACTGGGCAGGTGACATGCTGTCATGAGCTGACACATAACAATTGGCACAGTGTTTAGCGTCATAACTGTGCAAGTCACGTGCTAATTTTGGCGAACCGTAAGCCATTATGGCATCAAACGTTATGGCATCTGTTGTTACAGTTAACAGTAATGGTAACATGACACTGTTATGACCATGTCATGACACTTCATAACAAAATCTGACGTTTGTGGCGCGGTTATGTCAATTTAGTTAGTACTAGGGTTCAAATAAAGTGTTGCCCTCACTTTCTGTGATAATGTGTCCAACTCTTGACCTTGATGAGCACAGCACTTATTTTCAGTCTTGTAATCATATAATTTCATTTAAATAATGTAAATGTAAACCAAATGTATAATAATAACTCTCCACTTCTAGTGGTTAATCGTATCAGGACCAAACACCTATTCCCATACTACCAGGTGTCTTTCATACACCAGAGGCTCTGTTGCTGCTGGATGTTTGGCAGGAACAGCTGGAGTAGGGTTGAATGAGGTCGCACCGCTCTTCAGGTCAATGAGTCTCTTAACTCAGGCTTCAGACTACACAGGTGTGCAAATCACATGGAAATAAAACGGCACGCTCTCAGGATGGGCCCAACCTCGTGCCCATCATTTTTGTATTTTTGTCGTCTCGTCACTTTGCATTAATGGGCAGACACTCTACAGCAAAGGGAAGTTTTGAAACCATAATATTCTGTCATATTTACTTATTGCACGAGGCTGCTTGTGAAGCCAAACTGACCAAAAAAAGATTTGCCGCTCTCTCAAACAGTGATCTATATGTCAGTATTTGCATTTGCGTAGGCGACAGTGCTTCGTAGGTTCACTCCTCTGGCTCATTGCTGTTTATCCCCCCGCCATCTGTCTTCAACAAATAACTCCAAGTGGGGATGGAGCTGGGTGGGCGGGGGGGTTTGTAAATACTTAATAGGCATGGACTTGTCAATATTCAGCAGGTTTGGCTGGGATTTCCCTCAGCTTCCCCTTTTCCACACACTCCCCAGGCACTCAGCGCTCCCATAATCCTCATCTCGCCCTCTTCAGCTGCCAATCAAACAGCGAGGATAAGAAGTCTTAGGCGAGAGCGGATGTGGCGGCTGGAGACGCACAAGAAAACTTTGATGGTGCGCCCTTCAGCGTAAAGCAGCTACACTACAGCTGTGACGAAGCCAAAGTGGGTCTGGGATAAAAGATGTGGCACTCAGGCGCACATAGAAACACACACCTGCATGCACGTTAATCAGCGGTGTAAATCAGAACCCCCATCAGAAATCATAGTTATTGTCTCTTCCTGCTTTTTTCAAGTATCTGCCGTTTTGTTTTCTCAATGGCATCAATTAAAATCAACATTACATGCCTGCAGACAGTAAATATTTGATTACCGTGGACGCTATGGTTCTGTTCCGATTGCTGGAACGCGTTCATTAGCCATTACAACAATTGGCATTATTAGCGCAGCGGGTTAGCTGCTAATTCTCCTTGGACAGTGTCCAGATGCTAGCTGTGTAACAGGTACTGTTAGCGCCGAATGGATGCACTGACACAATGGCTTCCTTGATGATAATTGAGCTTCACTGGCGATTAGCGGCGCCGAGCTGCTGTGGCTCAGGTGCTGGGGTCAGCTACGTGAGTGCTAATGCGCGGTGGCATTGGAATAACCACAGCATTAGCGCGTTGTCGGCCGTTAGCCTCGCCTCAGTCCCTGTGGGTGGCCAATGGAAGTGCTGTGGCTAGAAAAGGGGGGCTCACTGCATTTGGCAGGACAGCAAACATGATAAGGCAGCCCCAGTCAGAGCCGCTCGCATGCAGTCAAATTAATTGGAGCTGAGGCCATTAGCTGGCTGGAATACATTAGCGCTTCCGCAGGCAGAGCAGCATCCTGCCCTTGTCACACTAGACTGCTGCTTCGGCAGTTGTTTTTCCAGGGGCCGAAGGACAGGAGGCAGGGGACGGTGACCCCACCATCATTAGACCCCCCGAACTGCCATCAGAACCAGCCTGGAATGACACTGTTGTAGCTGCTGTTAGCGTCAGAGTTGGTTGTTTTGATGCTGTCCATTAAGGTCAGCAAGCATGGTCAGCGCAGTCCTCACCTTTGAAGGTGGTCGACACATCCTGAAAAACATAACGATCCTACAGAAGTTTTGGTTTAACCAGAGAGCAGCTCTGGTTTCACAAGGTCCCACTACACCATCACATTGTCCATCCATGCTTTATATATTTGTACTGCAACTTTAGTGTGTTGTTGTTCTGAGCACCATCACAGCTCACTGTAATAGTTATCTTTTCACACTTTTTGTGATAGAAAAAAAAGAAAGTAATGAAAGACGTGACCCATTAAGACCCTGTATGTATTTATTTATTTCATTTATGAGAAAAGAGAATTGACAAAAAAGAAAAATAGTACCTTGTCAGGTAAAAGTATCTTAAATCCAGTCAATAAATCTAATATTTCTCCTGCTGGGATTATTTGATGCTTATTTCTAGATTATTTAACTTATTTCCAAACATCCTTTACTAGATTTGAGTGATTTATTAAGTGAATTAAGTATCTCACTGTGTTGTCAGATAATTTAGCATGTACTTGAAGAAATGTACTTGAAGCGTGTCTGTCAAAATAGTGAGAATTTTTATTCATATAAGTAAAACAGGTTAAAAAAAGTCTAGAAATAAGCTAAGTAATCTTATAATAAGTGCACAACCACCTCAAAATAAGAAATATTATAAAATCGACTACAGTTAAAATAATTTCGTGGGACAAAATACTGTTTTTGCAGTACAGAGTCCAGATCATATTCAACATCATTGAATATGTTTGGGAACACCTGGAATGTGAGGATGGTCCATAAACCTTTACAACAGTTGGCATTATTCATCTTGGACAGTGTCTTAATGCTAGCAGGGTTATCTTTTCATATCCTGTGTGAGCTTGAAAGAAATCTAGGGGAAACGGAAGATGATGCCCCTTAAGACCAGCCTTTATTTATTTCATTTCTGAGATAAGGAAACATAACAAACCCAGACCTCAACATTTAATCTGTTTGGGAATACCTGGAATTTGAGAATCAGTCAATGCAACATCAAATCAATGCAAACTTCTAAGACTGAACTTTGGAGGTGTGGAAAAATATCCCTGCAGATTTCTATGAGAAAGTAAAAGCCTCTACTTCACACTGTCCTAAGAGTTTAAATCTTAATCCTGGTTGAAATGTTTGCTAATAAGATCCACAGCTGTCCTGTGAAATCAGGGTGATGATCTAGTGTCAGTGGAGTGTTTTACGAGGGAACAGAGGATGAACAGGACATCATGAGCTGGAGGACTCAGTGCAGACAAGCTTACACACCAACTTAGCCACACACACAGTGTGTTGGGCAGGCTGGTCCTCTGTTGCGGTAATTAGACTCAAGCTTCTGTCTTTGCTTCTCCTCTCTCTCTCTCTCTCTCTCTCTCTCTCTCTCTCTCTTTCTCTCTCTCTCTCTCTTTCTCTCTCTCTCTCTCTCTCTCTCTCGCTCCCTCGCTCGCTCCCTCGCTCTCTTTCTCTCCCTGAGCCCCACACACACTCCAGATTTTCAGCTCATTTATTGATGTGTTTTTCAGTGCGGATCCACTCTCCCCTTCAATTTATGTTCTCTCTCTCCGCTGTCAAAACACACTCTCTTTCTCCAGCCCTCGCCCATCAACTTTTATTGAATGAATTTTTCATTAACCGTCCCTGCTTTTTCTCTCCCCTCTGTATCCTTGCACCAAAGAAAAAAGCCAGAAGTGTTTTCATGCTCAAAAGTGCAGGAGTGATTAATGTCACTGGTATGTCTATTTGTTAAGAACTGGGACTGATGAGTGACTGTATGTGATTTGTAACATGAAAACATGAAACTCTGTGCAGTCCCAAGCCAGAGGAGCCTTACACGTTTTTTACAAATTATTTTTGACTGCTTATGCAGAGACATACGCCGATCAGGCGTAACATTATGACCACCTCTTTGTTTCTACGCTCATTGTCCATCTTACCAGCTCCACTTACTGTATTGCTGCACTTTGTAGTTCTACAGTTACAGACTGTAGTCCATCTGTTTCTCTGATACACTGTTACCCTGTTCTTCAGTGGTCAGGACCCCCACGGACCCTCACAGAGCAGGTACTACTGTTGTGGTGGGTCATTCTCAGTGCTGCAGTAACACCGATGTGGTAGTGGTGTGTTAGCATGTGTTGTACTGGTCTGAGTGGATCAGACACAGCAGTGCTGCAGGAGTTTTTAAACACCTCAGTGTCCCTGCTGGACTGAAAATAGTCCACCAACCAAAAATATCCAGCCAGCAGCGTCCTGTGGGCAGCATCCTGTGACCACTGAAGAAGGACTAGAGGATGACCATAACAGTCTGTGCAACAGCAGTTGAGCTGTCGTCTCTGTCTTTACATCAACATGGTGGACTGACAAGGTAGGAGTGTCTAATAGAGTGGACAGTGAGTGGACACAGTGTTAAAAAACTCCAGCAGCACTGCTGTGCCTGATCCACTCGTACCAGCACAACACACATTAACACACCACCACCACCACGTCAGTGTTACTGCAGTGCTGAGAATGATCCACCACACAAATAGTACCTGCTCTGTGAGGGTCCTTGGGGGTCCTGATCACTGAAGAACAGGGTAAAAGGGGGCTAAATGTGATAAAAGTCACACATCTGAACGGCAGTAAAATGAATGGCTGTTTGTGTCATACGTGATCACATGACAACACTTGTGTTTCTTTCTGTCTTGTGTGAGAAGTTGATGATGAAATGCAGATAAAGAGACACTTTTGTGACATTGTGTTGCTACATGTGAATATAAAGTGTTTTTATTTAAAGCTGCCACCTAATCAAGCTTTGAGATCTCGCTTCTCTGAAACTGAGACTTGTTTCTCCTACTGATGTTCTCCCAGTGAGAGGATGGAGATGAAGATCTACCACCCAGATCAAGTAAATGGTTGAAAGACCAACGGGACCAAGAGACTTGGAGAATACTTAAACTACTAACTACTTTAATTATAAGTTCTCAAAAAGGAAAAGAGACTTCAGACGCTGCGTTTTCTTGGAAAGAAGGAAAAGGCTTTTTCGCTTTATTTTGAGCATTTAGTGGTGCAAGGTCTCTGTAGACCTCAACAGTGTCTGACTGACGCTTTTTTATACCCTTTATCTGCGGTGCTGTTACGTCACCCCACCCTTCTTATACATTTTTTTTTTGGTGTTCCATTTGGTCCCATTGGATACAAAATCCCTCCATTACTTTGCTCCATTACTCAACACCCCCCCCCCCCATCACCACCACCAACACCACCACCCGCCCTTGTCCACATGTATACAACACTCCTTTCTAAAAAGCTGGTTTCATCCAGTTCACACCAGTCCATCCCATTCTACAAGGTCATTCTTATATAATATCATATTTACGAAGTTCACTCGGACACCTGCATGCCAGTTCAAAGAGTTATCTAAGCTGGAATGCACACAGACTATGGCCTATTGCTTTTGCTACATTGCCCCTTTATGAGAGAAATTAATATTCCCTTTTAGCCAATACCTAACATGTCTGTATATTGATATATATCTTTTTGTATCATTTAAGACTTCCAAAGCATTCACAGTTTCTCAAAAAGTTTAGTCATTCTTTCCAAAATGATGCAACACTTGCCTGGAAAATCCAGACCTATGTATCCAGACAGGGCTTAATTTGGTGGAAAACTGTAGGTTGTTTTCTCAAGAGAGGAGAAAAAGACTGACGTGACTGACAATCCAGCCAGAAATTACATCACCAAGGGGCATCACCTGTAAAAGAGGAAACTGCCCCAGGACTCCATGTAATTGTAATCCCACCCAAATAGGCCTATTAAATGTTATGGGATTACATGGATCCCAAAATGTGAACAACTTCTAAGACTGAGCTTTGGAGGTGTGAAAAAATATCCATGCAGATATCTCTGAAAAACTGAACGTGAGTCTCCCCAAACGAATGGAAGCTGTAATGAAGACAAAAGCTGCTGGAAAATTGGCATTATATTTAGTTGTTAAGTTGTAATTTTTCCATTAAATATGTGTTTCTGCTTTTTCTCAAAGCTGAAAAATAAATAACTGGAAACTTAACTTTGACAGTACTGTATGCAGTGGTGAAATGACTTCTTTAATACAAGTATAACTTACCAAATATGACTTATTTAATGTACACTGAGTTTTAAATAAGGGTGGTGCGGTGGTAGCGCTGTTGCCTCACAGCAAGAAGGGCCTGGGTTCGATTCCTTTCTGTGAGGAGTTCAAGCCCCCCCTGCAACCCAGAAGGAGAAGCGGCTTAGAAGGGGTGTGGGTGTGTGTGTGTGGGTGTGTGTGTGTGTTTTAAATAAATCTATTGCTTTTAGTGCATCATGTGAAAAGATATATCATTAAATATTTCCTGTGACTGTCTAATTAAAAATACCCAGTCTTTATGAACTTCATGCTCGTTAGCAATAACTGTATCATTATTTTATGCCTTGCACTAAAACCAATTGATGACAACAGATATTGCACATTGTCCAAAGAAAAAAATGAACAAGCGGCTTCTCTGCACTGTATCGATCGCCACTTTTATACGCTTGATGATGATATAAAAAACTAGAGTATAAGGATTGCATTTGGATAGAGAGAGTGCATAAACGGCATATAGAAGTGCCTCAGTGCCAGAGGTCTTTTCATAAAGCTGGATCTAGTGGGCCCATGAGTAACGATGTGCAAATTGCTGCTTCATTAGATTTTCAGCAGTGCTTAGAATGAGTGTGTCAGCATTTGGGCCTCTGCTGCTCCCAGCTGAGGCAGGAGTGTGTATGTGTGTGTGTGTGTCGGTGGGTGGCTCAGCAGTTGTGTTCAGTTAAGCTGATGTGGGCTAAAAGGCCGCTGTGGTGCCTGGATCAGGGTTTTTCTTTAACAAAAGGTGCTTTCCTGAGGAATGGCTTATATGCGGTGTATCCAAACGCATTACAGCCAATCAAATTGAATTACGGAATTCAAATTTCCATTTTAGATTCCCAGACAAGCATTTCCACATGGGTCACGCTATACATTAAGGTAACCTAAAATATTTGGTGCTTTCACAGTCTGTGAAGCATTAGTAAACTATGTGTAATGTTAGCAATTTAATAAACACTTGGATTCATTGATATTTTTATTAAACTTTAAATAAATAACACCTGCATTCTCAACAGTAACAAACCAAGAGCTTAAAAGTTAATAAACTATGGGTAATGTTAAAGGGCCCATGTTGTTAAAAACCAAGCTTTCCTTACTTTTCTGAATTAAAAGTTTGATGTTGTATGTAAACTTGTATTTGGAACTCCACCCGTTTTTCAAACTTTTTATACAGTTCAGTAGCTGGGATGTAAACAAAGTAACTGAACAAGCTGACTTACAGACCTCTTGACAGTGATGATGTGTTTACAATGCAGATATAGCCATTTTATTTACATCCTGAAACCACCAGTGAACCTATACGTCTTCTGTGTTTGTATATGCAATGCTAGTAATGGTAAAACAGTGTTAAATTAAAAAAATAAATCATTTGTCCTCATAAAAATCTGCATCTACCACTCTGCTTTAGATCAAAACCAATCACAAAGCAATGTCTCAGATGTCAGGCAGTGGGTTTGTAATCATTCCATGTAAAACATTCTTTGAGGGAGCTTTAAAAGGCTTCGCTCTCTTCAGTCCATTTATATTAATTTTGATTGGATAAGTTTCTCTAGGACAGAGCATTTAATATCAGACCACTCTGAATGACTTTATTAAATTATAACATTCACTTTCCAGTTCATGCAGCCCATGAATGGAAACCAAGCTGCAAAAATAGTGCATTTTGAATTCCTTGTTTTTGTGACATCACAAAAACCAAGGCATTTACAGATGCTGTTTAGCCCACCGCAGTCTAGCTGTTAGCTGCACCCATTTACACTGAAGTTGTAAGGTGTGTTTCAACCTGGATTGACCAGTATATCAGACCGCTGCTGTGAATGAAGCACAATAAAGAGCAGCCAATTACAACAGAGGTCATTTACATATCAGCCTTAAAAGCACAGTAACAAAAACAGCCTGTTTACTTCTAATTCTAAAGAAGAGAGAGAGATTTGAAAATCATTGTAAAATTGAAATAGGATTGTTTTGGAGATCAAATCACACAAATCTTGTTGTGAGGACAGTGGACCTCAGAAAAGAATAAAGTACAGGGAAAATGGAGGATATGGGACCTTTAACCTTTATAAATTCCTCAGTTTAACTAAATTAGCCATTGTGGACTTGGACTGGTCATGCTTTACTTTCATGATCGCACATATCTTATCTATGAATACTCAAATTGTTGTCAAGCTTAGGACGATGAAATTAATATGTGTTTATTAGCCTCAGTGGTCAGGATGGCTTTATCACAGTGGGAGGATTCTCATCTACAAAGCATCTACAAAGCAGTGGACCATCAGTGGACCAAATTAAGTGTTAATCTTGGTTTTAGTCATTAATGCAGGTAACAGTAAATGACTAATAACAGTAATTTTGTTTATATAGGGCTTTTCATGCCAGTGGAAGCTCAAAGTGCTTCACAGACAGGTGATAAAGCTGAACAATAATTATAAGTATTAGTTTAGAATCATATAAGAAAATGACATGTAATTAAATGGTACGTTAAAGGCATTTTTAGGTGCTTCTTAAAAGTGAGCACGGAGCTTGACTGTCTAATAAAAGGTGAACTGAGCTCCACAGTTTCGAGGCAGAATAACTGAACGAGTCTCTCCATGTTTTCTGTATTTTATAGTTTTTTGCAGAAGGTCAGTATCTGCAGATCTAAGATCTCATGCTGGAACATAAACAGACAGACACTCTGTGATGTAAACGGTGCCTTAAGGTCATTTAGCGCCTTCAAAATTAGGAGCAGATCTTTAAAATCTTCTGAACGATGCAGCCAGTGCAGCTCTTTTAAAGCGGGAGTGGTCTGATCTCTCTGTGTTGTTTTTGTTAGGACGCTGCTGCATTTTGTAAGAGTAGTACAGGATGTATTGTTTTGTTAGGAAGCCGCTCTGAAATGCTAAACGACGAACTTTAGCGATATTTCTCCGATGACAGAAACAATAAAACAGATCTCAGAGTCTAAGATCAGACCCAGGTTTCCTACTGCAGGTTTGGCCTATGAAGCTTAAGAACTTTTATTATGTTGCTAACGCTTAAACAAACGTCAGTTAATATAAGCCTAAATAGTTTTGTTATGATTCATGTGGTTTGTTAATGCAGCATTTAATAGTAGTTAGTTGATATAATGTAATCTATAGTGTTTGTGTGGAAATTATGTACAAGTGAACTGAATCAAGTTCGTTCAGCGCATTACTCACATACACAGTGATCGCTCTTTTGTCCTGTCATCAAATCCCATAAACACGATTCGTGTTTTGATACCATCCGTTTGAGCATAAATATATCACGGAGGTAAAATCTTCTTATTATCAATAACTGATTTGTGTAATTAAAGGAACATTATTACTCCTCGTTCTTAATGGCTCCTTTAATCTCTGTTGGCCAGAGTTGCTGTTCTCAATAGCTGAGGGCTTTCCAATATTAATCACAGTCGCAGTCCATGCTTAATGCATGTAGCTTTGTTTGCATTTTAATTCATTTATGCTTTTCCTCCAGTCAAAATCTATTAGGCTGTTCCAACTCTCTTCCTCTTTTCTCTCTCTCTCTCTCTCTCTCTCTCTCTCTCTCTCTCTCATTACTCCTCCCCTGTCTTAATCGCAGAAACCCATAGCCACACATGTGAGCATGCACACTGAGAAATTACCTCGGGCAGAGTTTGGGGACTGCGTTAGTAACATCCGAAGGGAGAAAATACAATCTGAAATCCTTCAGCATATTAATGAGTTGTTTACTATGTGAACAGTGCCATTTTGTCTCTCAGAGGCAACACGCAGAATTAGATCAGACTGCTTATGTGATCTAATTGCTCATCATGACGGCAAATAGTAGCAGGCGACTGTGTGATACCTTATGCCCTCCGGAGTGTGCCTTCCTAGACATTTTCCATTAAATGCCATACCGCTTATGAAATATGATGCCTTTCTCATTAATTATTACAGAACTTGAATGCTAATGATTGTCTGTGTTTCTGAAAAAATCTGAACTAATTAAACAGAAGATAAACCTGAACTTGGTCTAGCCACTTGTACTGGGGCATTTTAAAGGGCCTGTATTGTTTAACCCTTGTGTGTTGTTGATGTGCTTGTTGCTCAGTGGTCTGGTGGACACAACAACTTATGTAAAAATACCAGATGTTTAAAATATCACATGGTCAGCGTAGGCTTCTCCTTTAGCAGCTGTAGCCAGTCAGCAGCCTGTCCATGTTGTTCACCCTCTCTCACACACACACACACAGACACTAACCGCAGGCCATGTAAGAGGAGAACAGAGTGATGGACACAGCACCTCCACGCTTTTATTCCCTGCAGGTTCATCCAACACCACGTGTGTAATATAAATGTGTGGGGGGTGAACAAAGTGAAGGCACTGAAAATGTGTTATTTTATATGTTCTTCACAGAAAATGAGCAAAGACCAAGAATCTGAGGTCGAAATTATATTTTTTCCTTTGGTAAACATTGAAAATGGGTCCCACAGACCCCAACACCACACAAGGGTCAAAACCAAATTTACTCACTTTTTGAAATATTGGTTTTAAATCATGCAAACATTGTTTAAGAAAGTTTTAGAAGCTATCTTTTGTTTCTCAGTGTATACAATCCATTTATGGCAGGGGTGAGTGATCTTTTCCACAAAGGTCCAGTGTGGGTTCAGGGTTATGTTCCAAACAGGCAGAGCACACTTGTTTAATCAGTCAGTCTCACTTCAAAGTCACTTCAGCCCTTTGCAGATTAGATTGAACACCCCTGATTTATGGTAACCATGTTGCATAAACACCACGGTTGAATTCCGGGTTTCAGTGATGTCCCAAGAGCCAACACCTTTACGTGTGTTCTTTTATCCCACCTACAGCAGTTTAGCCCTGAACTGAACTTCTAAGGAGTATTTCAGCTAGGGGTGCTTCTCTGAATGAGGCAGCCAGTTACAACAGAGCTCATATATACCATATCAGTCTTAAAGCTACAGTAACCTGAGGGATATACATTGAAAAAATAGATTGGAAAAATGGTCGTGTACTTATGAATGGAGACCATTTTTGTCACTTAAAACCATGTTATAAGTTGACCTCTGGGAAGAAAATAAAGCACAATCATATATTAGATATGAGCCTTTTAACATTATCTGAAGGGAGCACAGACTTTCAGAGTCTGAGTTATCAAAGTGCATTGTCTTTAGCCCTTCACTGTTCTGCTTTTATTTTAATGTTATTTTAAAAATTACATAACTGAGTAACTACTAACAAACACGTTACAGAGTTACAAATTGAATTTAAATTTGATTTACATTCTGTATCAAAAAGTTCAATTTAGTTCTTTTAGCTTGTTTTGTTTAGTTTTATTTAGATTTTATGACAAAAGAAATGACAAATGAGGGGGTTCTTTTTTTAAAAGCTTTTATATAAAATAACTTCATCAAATTTAAATCATCATAAAATACTTCCTCCTTTAGTTACAAACACAGATGTAGTATTGAGTCAAAATTTAGAATCTACAATTTCTCTTGCGGTGGACCATGGTCTTGCAAAGCCCCCAGGCACAAAAGTCTTGACTCCCCCATACCCCCAAGTAATGCACCTGAAAAATTAGATTAACCTTCTGTTGCATGCATTATGAGACCAATTTAAAATATATATATATATATATATATATATATATTTTTTTTTTTTTTTTTTTCTTGCATAAAATGGGCCTTGATTTATTTTTCTGGACCCAAATATTATATTCAAGAACTTTAAAAAGAGTAATAATGATAATTATGTGCAGGGGCCCTTTTGGAATATGTTGTCTTAAGACAACGTTATGTGACAATGGGCAGAAATGACATAAAGCCGTGTTCCCTGAAGTGGTGAGACCTGAATTTTGACTGGCTAAATCCATTCCACTCTCACACAATGTTGCTTCTAAGCAACAAATATATTTCTTCAATTTTCATAACAAAAAAAAACTGATACTCAATGTTTAAAAAGAGGTTTAAAGATAGTTTAGAGATAGTATGACCACATACATGCTTTTTATTGACTCACTGTCATCCCTTTTACTCTAATATTGTCCTTAATTATGTATAAAGTTATTGTAAAGTGAGGAAATTGAGTTTGTTGCCCTGAGGCAACGTCATGCAATAGAGGGTTAAGCAATGTTTCGTGCTTATATGCACTTTGGAAAACCGTTTATTTTTGTTTTGAACAAAAACTAAATTGGCTTTATTATTGTGCTTTATTGTATCCTGCTGAGTCTACGGCGTTTTGCGGTTTGAGTACAGTTTAACTGAGTGCTAGATAACCATAGATAAACACGGACATCACTATCATTATAACTTCTAAAATCATTATTGTTATAAATTCTAAAAAAAAATGTTAATTGATTCTGTCTGTCTGCCCTGCGATGGACTGGCGACCTGTCCAGGGTGTATCCTGCCTTCCGCCCAATGACTGCTGGGATAGGCTCCAGCACCCCCCCGCGACCCTGAGGGAGAAGCGGCTTAGAAGATGGATGGATGTTAATTGATTTAGTTGTTTGTTCATATTCAAGGGCTATTTATTCATCTAATGTTTACATCTAGGGTGGGGTGGGTTGTATGGATGTATGTGGGACATCTACAGTGAATAATAATATCAGATAACACCCTGTTATCATTGGCAAAACAGCTTCTAACTGAACTGCTTGTAATTTTGAAATATTGAAGATTTTAACATCCATCTGCCCCCCACCCCCCACCCCCCTTCAGCAGGTATCTAGCATAGCAGCATACATCCAGACTGTACAGTGCTCTAGGTTCTTACACATACCCAAACTCAATTGTTACAGCATGTGGCGAGTAATATTCTTTACAGTGTGTTGCAAGTGTGTTCTCCATCTAAAATGCACTCAGGTGGCTCTTTGAATTGTTTATTCGTCCGAGTACAGAGGCCCACGAGGGTCATAAGTTCACTCCGCTCAGTGGTAGCTGGCAAGTTTGTGACAGAGAAACCTCATAACTGCGTACATGCTTAATTTACAGCCTCAAATCCAATATTAACTTTGACATTTTGCTCTTTTTTGGCTCTCTTCATCAACATTGGTTTTCATTTGGCTTTCGTGGCATGGGAAAAACCAAAGCCAGTGGAATTTTGTTTTTGCTCTTTTCGCTTCCCCAAAGCGGTTGAAGATGGGCCAGCAGCAGGCCTAGGATTGTGTGCCACCCTCTGCAATGGCGCAGATCCCGTTCTGTCTGAGAAAGCCAACACTAGAGCATAATTAAATGAGAAATGGCTACATCTGGAGTCGCTGGGGCCCTGTGCAATGTGCTGACATTTAAGAGCTGCCTTTGAAGGATTTTTGAACCCCTTTCGTTCAGGTCCATTGTGTTAGCCAGTCAGTATCTTTTGCGCTGTGCATATTGAATAAGCATTTGTGTAGAATAGAGTTTCTGTATGTTAGTAAACTGTTAACAGTCTGGCTAGTATGTTTGCATTGCTGAATGTATAGCTCTTTTATAACTTAAAACCTGTGGTCTTGGACTGGGTTGCACCAGGTTTGTCTAAGTTTATACTGAAGTTTGTGGCGTAAAATCTTTACTAAGTCCTTAATTACACTAGGTAGTTTCCAGCTATCCTCTAACTAAATTTGGTTGCCCTGCAAATCCATAAGTCATGTCTTAACTAGTGAAAACTAACTAATGATTAGTGACAACTAACTAATGCATATGTCGCTTTAACATGATTATACCATGTTCAGAACCAATCAGTAAACCTGCTGCCATGGAAACATGATGGCAGCTGCTCTGCCTTTTCCAATGAAAAAAAATCCAGCATAGAAGAGAACGATGTTTACAAATTACACTGTGTAAAACTAATTATCTACAGTCACTGTCTGTTTATTCTTTAATATTTCCCTTAAAGAACCAAATACGCAGCTTTTTAATCGCTGCTTTCTGGCTAACTGACACAACGGCAGGTCAGTTTAGCCATTTGGGCAGTTGCTGAGTCTCTCTGAGCTGGAGCTGTGGGTGTTTAGCTTCATGCTCAGAGTTTACACCAGGGCGATGATTAGAGCTGTAACTAAAATCACAGTGTACAGCATCAGAAAATGGTTTCTGAGGGTTTCCTGAATACTTTGCCCTGCGCAGGGAGAGGTGTAAATATTAAGTAACTACTGAGCTCATCATTGAAAAATAGTTTGTGTCTTGCAGCCCTTTTTGATTTAGTAATGCATAAACCTGAATTTATTAATTACTTATGTTAGAACTAGTCTACCTTTGTACTTACGCACAGCTGGCCCAACTGTCCACTGATGTATTGAGCCTTTTGCACCAGTATCGGCACAAATTAGATGCTTCTGCCCGTGTATTATGTTATGAAACTGACGCACTAAATGAACTTTGTCACTGCATATTGTACACTTGCACAACGAAATTGAAGCATGAGCCCAAACTTGTTGCTTATGGTCTATGTGCATGTTAAAATTGCACTTCTCTTTCTCATGCATATGCAAAGTGTGGGGAATGTGCAAAAAGTGGGTGGAGATAACACCCACATACCATATCATAATACACATGTAACAGATAACATATTCTGTTCATTTTGCTAAAGTTTGAGCAACTCATAGTGGCCGGTTTTGCCTGGATTTTTTCCCTCTTTTTAAAACCAGCTGTAAATTTCCACGTTCTTTTAACAATGGCAGCAGACACAGCTGCTAGATGAAGACACAAACCATGAACATGTCCTGAAAGGATGTTTACCATCAGAATTACAGTGTCTAAACTCTTGAGACTGGATGTGCACGTGAGAAAATGTGGCACAATGTAACATGGGGGAGCGATGATGAGACGGACGCATATGTGAAGAGAAGCGAGATGCATTAGGGGCAAATCCAGATTCAGGGTCAAAACGGTCCAGGGTCAGAGAGCCAACTCGGATATATTGTGGAACAGACATGACGAAAGAAACACAGACTAAACACACAACGGAAGTCAGAAGAACAAACACCAAACGATATGATACACTACAAAGACCAGCAAACGACTAGGGAAAAACACAGGGCTTAAATACAGAGACAACGAGGGTTAATAAGACACAGGTGATAAACACACACGGTACAATTCAGGGCAGAGTCTGGAAACATGGGAGCAGGACCAGGAAAAAACAAGGAAGCTAAACAAAAGCACGTGGAGGACTGGGAGGGTCCAAACGTGACACACAAAATGTTTTTGATGCGGCTGCGAGCCAGAGTACAGTAACATCCAGTTGGTGGGAAAGAACTCTTATGTCTTCATCATTTAACTTTAGTTTTCTGTTTTGCTTGTCGACAGCTGCATTATGTCACTGCCACATTTAAACCTGTGCCTCACGAGCATGATAAGCTGCAGTCCTAGTAAATCCAGTGTTAAACTCAGGCACATTGTGGGTGCATGTTGCAGTCACATTGCGTTATATTTTATGCCGGGCCTACACTCGCACATACATCCAGCCCTCTCACTTTGGCATCATTACGACTCTTTAGCTCTCATATTTCACAGTGATTCCATATGGTTGAATTTTTTTGCTGTAATTCTGAACACTAAACACATAAATGTGACTAGAGAGACTACTTACACAGTACTGAAATATAGACAATAAAAACTTCATCAAAATATACATTCTTTAAATATGAATACGTTGCATATGTATTATTAGTTCTAATCAATTGTAACTTTCCAAGTTGAACTTCAGATTGAAGTGTGTGTGACGCATACACCTCTATATAATACTGCACTGGAAATGTCAGCATAGCCAGCACAAATGTAAAATGTGTCCTACTAACGAAAGAGCTTGAAACTTGCTCCATGTGGTCATTCCAACAGAACTCAGCTGAAGACATGTGCTTGTACACACAACATGCCTGTCTCGAGACAGAGTTAGCAGATGAAACACACACCAGATCTAGCAAACACTCGTCTTCACAAGACAGTGTGAAGCTTGTCACTTTACATATGTAACACATTTGTGTTTCAGTGAGAAATCCAGGCTAAAGGACCACTTGGTTTGGCTCAGATCCACTAGAGCTTCCTATAATCTTTGGCAGAGAACATACAGTATATGAGCTACAGCCAATTAAGATAATGCCGGCTTAGACTCGCTGTGCAAAGCACTCCTTACAATATGGGCAATCTTCTTCCATCTCTCATGTATTCTTGCTCTAGTGCTGCAACAGGATGCTAAACTCTTCTGTTTATCTCCAATTTTTTTGTGGCATACATAATGATCTTAGTGTATAAAATACACAGTTACAGGCTTATTGGCTTAGATACAGTCACATGCAAAAGTTTAGACACCCTGTGAAGAGTGAGAATAAGTATACATCCTCTACAGAGCACAGTTTCTTTTTATATACTGAGTTTAACAAAAAATATGTTAAATAAATGTTCCATATCTTTTGCACAGGCTGGATTTTTTATTGTAAGATATATATTAAATTTACAAGCCTCAGATGTATGTGTTTAATCTAGAACGGTCAACAAATGTCAGCTTAAGTCTAACATACTACCAGAATCCCACAGGGACACTAGCAGAAATTAGCATTATTGTGGAAATCTTTATTTCCCTCGGTCCAAAATGAAGGTCAAGCTCAAATATGGTTCATCAAGGCCGCCAACACACTTGAGCCAGTGGAAAAAACTGGAGTGCCAAGCATTTGTAACTACACAGTGTATGCATGTGCTAAAAACATGATGCTAAATGATCAGTTCTCTGTAATTGGCTGTAATATCAGTATTAGATCTGTAATAATGCTTAAATAATGATATATCAACAGCTGGTAGATCCTACATCCCTGATGCTTACACTGTTATTTCAGATTTGCTTTCTGCCTCACTCTTTTTCTTATCATTTTCTAAATGAATTGCCCACTGTGTGATGCTAAGCTGTCACCGGGAATGAAAATGTGTCCTTAATTGTCCGTTGTGGTGTAATAAAGGTTAAAAGTGTAATCCTTAGCTCTGTGGTGGTGGATCGGATTGAGCGATTGGCTCTGTAAATGGGATTTTACCTTTGCACAGAAGCAGCCCTAACGGTGACTGGAACACATTCTTAGCGGAAAGGGGCCGATGATTTAATCAATTAAAGGCTGTAATAGATTTAGGGGCAGAGGAAAGCTGCGGTGATCATTTTGGAGATGTGGGGCAAGTTATTCTTTGGGGTGATTTATAAAAATAATGTAGTGCGGCGCATGCTGAAGATCATTTAATAAAGCGCTACGCTGAGTGAGGACAGCTAAATTATAGATGACACCCCTCCAGCACGCTCCCTCTCTATCTCGCTCTCTTTCTCTTTTTCTCTGTCTCTCAGTCTGTTGCTCTCTCTCCTCATTTCTCTTGAGACACACATAAATACATACAAATATACACTGTGGCCAGACAACCCGTTCCCTCTCTGTTCACACTTCTTTCTAACGGCATCCGCGCTCGGACAGGAACACAGACGCACACAGTCAAAAGTTTGGACACATGGGGTTGAATATAAAGCACTGTGCAAAAGTCAGAGACCACCTTTCATTTGTTTATATATCCAGTCAAGGCAGTCATTGAGTGCCAGGTATTCATTTTTCAGAAGATACTTCTTACAAGAGCAGATATCAGATCATCTTTGAGAGAGAGGAGAAAATCAAGCTCTTCTGAGAAAAAGTGTTTCTGACCATCCTTCCACTGCGAGAAGGCAACTCAGCGCTAAGGTCTGAAAGGACGTGTAGCTGTCAAGAAGCCCTCTAAGAGAAAAGGAAATAGACAAAACAGTAGAAACAGCTGCTGGTGTCCTCAGCTCAATGTACTGACCACCCCCAGAGTCCAGATCTCAACATCAAATGTGTTTGGGGTTGTTTGGATTGTGAGAAGCAGAAAATTCAACCAGCTTCTAAGACTGAACTTTGGGGGTGTGGAGAAAAGATCCCTGCACATTTCTTTGAAGGACTGAAAGCAAGTCTGAATGAAAGAACAGAGGCAGTAATAAAGGCAGAGAGTGGGCACAGTAAATACACACACACGCACACACGTTTTCTAAAAAACTTATCTTTCTGGGTCACAGGGGGTGTTGGAGCCTATCCTAGCAGTCACTGGGCAGAAGGGAGGATACACCCTGGACAGGTCACCGGTCAATCGCAGGGCACAGAAAATACAGAAAATGAGATATTATATTTAGTTGTTGAGGCTTTTGTGTGAGTTTCTGTTAAATATATGATTTTCTTCACACTGAAAAATGAATAACTTGTATTTAATGGCTGTTTTGATTGGAAATTAAAAGAATAAGTGTGGTCACTGACTTTGTTTCTAAGACAAATGTAATTAGTAAAGTTGATGTCTGTGTATCCAAAACAAAAAATTTAAAAATGATTACAGCCAATAAGCACTCAGCACATGTGGATCTTCAAACCTGCTGGAAAAGCATCTCAGATGGCTCCTCTTGAAGCTGCCTGAGAGAATGCCAAGGGTGTGCAAAGCTGCATCAAGGCAAATAGGGACTAGTTTCTGAAATAATCTAAAATAGAAGATTCAACATGTTTTATTCACTGCATAGTTGAATATTTGTTCATTAGTATTTTACAATGTGGAAAACAGTAAAAATACAGAAAAACTCTTCAGTATCTCTATCAATAGGTCCTTCCAAACTTCTCACTGATACTGTATGCTGTATGCCTTATCATAAGTGGCATTTAATCATTGCACATTCTCATACTCACATACATTCATCATAAAAGCAGGGCTACTGTCTACTCCATGGAAATCTGGCCATCTGCTGCAAACCCACCACCATCCAGACTGGAAGTGTGAGTCAGATGCAAGCTCTTCTGTCTGCGGGGAATCGAATCAAACGTTGACTTCTGAGCCTCTGCCCGGGTCTCAGCCTGCTCTCTGACGACTGCAGAATTCATTCATCTATAATTAAGCATTAAACTTCATTGAAGGGTGAAATGGAAAAAAATAAAAAAAATTACAGCTCTGCCCTTGGATACGAGAAGCGGGGTGGGAGAAACACAGAATGCTAATGCCGGGCGGCTCAGGGTTGCCCTGAGGCCCCTTGTCTCTGATAGATGTTTAAATAATTAGGAGCTACAAACAAATACAGACTGAGCCAGCAGGAGGAGGAAGGCGGGCGGCCTTTGCCGTGTTTCTGGCTCAGGAGGGACCTTAAAGCCCTCTCGCTCGAATAGCAGCTGAGAGTTTGGCGTGAATATCTGGATGAACCCGGATTTTAATGAGCCTCCCTAACTGAGTGTTTTCTCCCAGACGCTAGAGCCGGTCTGGCTGCTTCGACTCATATTTATTTTTTCCTAGTCTGCCTTCAGATGCTTGGCCTGGAGGCCCGTTCACCTCCCGATTCACCTCATCAAGCAGGCCACCGGGCTATGGCTATTGGCCACATTGATCTGAGATTATGGTATCAGTATAAATAAGGAGAGAAAAACCACCAGTCGATGAGAGAGGGTTCTTCAAGCTGCCAATTCAGCGTGCTCCAAGGCTCTATAACCGGTCCTCTTTTGTTTCATCGTGACCTCCGATTATCTCTGGGGAGAGAGTCTCTGCAGCTGCTTTATCTGCTTCTTTAGCCATTATAGTGCCTTTTTCTGCTGCTGTCAATGGTCATGTGCAAGTCTGTGTGTCTCTGTGTGCATTTCTCTCAGTGCTTTTCCTGCTCTGCACCGGCCTGGAAAATTACTTCATTACAAAACATTGAATATTTATGCCGTAAATAGTTCTAATATTGTTGTGTTATTTATTTATTGGGGTTCTTTAATGAATGCTCGGAGCTGTTTGGTTTATGTTATGACAGCATGAAGGTTCTCAGTGCACTCTGGCAGGGGTATGTTTAGAGGGTGGAAATGTGAACAGGGAAGGCAGCATAATTTAGCAGATTCCAGGCTTAAAGTTAAAAAGTGCCTCTTGACGTAATGCACACTTTATGCTTCAGCATGAATTATTTAAGAATTGTGTCCATACATATGTCCATATATATATATACATACACACACACAACTTGCTGAAGTGCAGACTGAGCATCAGAATGGTGAAGAAAGGGGATTTAAGTGACTTTGAACGTGGCGTGGTTGTTGGTGCCAGACGGGCTGGTCTAAGTATTTCAGAAACTGCTGATCTACTGGGATTTTCACGCACAACCATCTCTAGAGAACGGTCCGAAAAAGAGGAAATATCCAGTGAGCGGCAGTTGTGTGGACGAAAATGCCTTGTTGATGTGAGAGGTCAGAGGAGAAGGCAGGTCAGAGGCAGACTGGTTCGAGATGATAGAAAGGCAACAGGAACTCAAATAACCAACCAAGATCTCTGAGGAATGTTTCCAACACCTTGTTGAAAGTGTGCCACGAAGAATTAAGGCAGTTCTGAAGCCAAAAGGGGGTCCAACCTTTTACTAGCAAGGTGTACCTAATAAAGTGGCCAGCGAATGTATGTGTGTGTGTGTATATAACTACTTTGCACTGTCAATTAAACGCTCAGCTGATTCCCAGGTGACAATGAACTGACCAAACATTTATGCACGCGTAGCTTTGCATTCATAAGCCGTTATATAACAGTTGGCCTATCGATGCTCTGCCCACAAATGTGTTCTTTCATAGCTTTTATTTCGGGATTGGACGAGCTTAACTGAATGTTGGCAAAAGTTTATCTTCATGAGAAACTGTTGTGCTATTGTTGGTCAAAATACTAGGACTGCCCCAAAATATTTGAATATTTGAGGATTTCTTCACTCCTCTGTTAAGTATTCAGAAGAATTGTCATTTTTCTAGGACAATAAATTCAATCAGCAAAGGTCTTTAGATAGAACAGTGATTGTTAATGCATGGGAAATTTTAAAAATGCATCAATTATCGGTGGTTTAGTTGAATGCATTATAAATTCATTACATGATCCACATCACCTTGTGTCATAGTCAACAAAATTGCACCACTTTCCCCACAGCCATTGAAACCTACAGAGCAAAGATACAAAGGAAAGAGATCACTTTAAATTGTCAGTCATAAGAAAAATGTTCAGTGCAAAATGTATCTTTAATTTGACTATGAAACTGTAATAAATATTGTGAAAAAGAACTGGAATTTTGAATATCACATAAACACTCTGTGGTCGCTTTAACCTGGTCTCCTCTGAAGCCATTTTGGCTGATGTCATTTGAAATGACCTGAGACATGAATTGGAGTTTGAGTTCGATCAGTGCGGCTCAACAGTTGTGTTGCTATGTTATGTCTCTATGTTAGGTACAATAAATGAGGTATTAAATATCACACACACATACACACACAATATCTAAGCCCCTTATTCTACTGGGTTGCGGTGGGTGCTGGAGCCTATTCCAATACTAATTGGGCAGAAGGCAGGAAACACTCTGGACAGGTCACCAGCCTATTGGATATCAGTGCACCCAACATGTCTTAAAGTTCACATGTGGGAATTTTAGTGTTTTACTACAGTTTGCATGAAATAAATCAATAAACGAATTACAGATTTTCAGACCTGGGGGACTGTGACTGTGGTCACTCGGTTAACCATCACCAGGCACAGGCCTAGACACATACAAAACTGATTAAACAGGATGCGTAAATGTTCTGCCAAGTAGACAAATAAAAATGCCTTAAATGTTATGTTTTAAGGCTTTTTGAGAATGATTTAAATACTAGTTCAGAAATACTATTTTATTCTGTTTGGGTGCATTCTCATTTTGTATGTCTGTAAAAGCTTATATTATTATGAGAGATCAGATACAGATTTTGTGTATGTGAGTAATCAGGCTAACATTACAATGTTGCCAAACTTTTTGTTGTCATTTCCAACCTGCCTGATGTTGATTAGCTACAACAGCACAGTCCAGCCCTGGAATAGGTCAGGGCCCACCAGCAGGCCCAAAGTTTTATTACACACTTCTGTAATCTGGTTGGTTAGTGTAGTGGGTAACACCTCTGCCTTCTACACTGTAGACAGGGGTTCAATCCCCCACCCAGAGCAAGCGCCCTACACTATACCAATAAGGGTCCTTGGGCAAGACTCCTAACACCACCTTAGCCTACCTGTGTAAAATGATCAAATTGTAAGTCGCTCTGGATAAGAAATGCAATAAATGTAAATGTAATCTAAGAATAGCTTGACCGGCTTGCATTGATGTCTCTGTGGTTACTTAATAATAAGCCTTTATATGTAATAAGCCTGGGATTTTAAGTTGTTAAACATTCCATAAAGCTTCAGCAGCAACAGTATGAGAACACAGGGAAGAATGCATTTGTGGGCGGAGCTTGGAAAAGTCAATTATGCATATTGCACATACATTCAATGTGCTGGATCTTTTACCATTTAAAGATTTCAAAACCAATCTTTATTTAAGGAAAGCACAGTCCCTGAGTGTTGGAATATGTTATTTTTGCCCAGTAGTTATACAGCTGTAAAATGTTTAATTTACCCAGCTTGCGTTAGTCCCATAGGGCCAGTGCTGGCTGAGTTAGCCCAGAGCCTGGAGCTCCTCAAGGCAGGAATGCTTCCTTCCTCCTTCCCTACTGGAGTGAATTACTGGTTCACTCGGCGGAAGCTATTCCCAGCGGTTCATGCGGCAGCCAGTTTGGGGACCTGGGTAGTGTTAATTATGAATGATGTTACTTTATTTGCTTGTTGTCGCACTGTATGCTCTGCACATCTTTATGATCTGCGGTGTATGCCTTTGATTAATGTTTCTAAACACCACGTTGGTGAGGGCAAATCAAGTGTGTTTTCAGCAGGATATCTCGGCAGAAGGATATCTAAGCCCTGCAGGAGAGATGGGTTGTACCGTAGATACAGACTAAATATGAACCCAAGACAGTCTGAGTTTGTTGATTTCACATTCAGAAATGAATAAAACAAGTGAAATACAGTACACATACTGGCTTCAATGTTCACATACAATGGGGTTCAAAAGTTTGAGACCACTAGTGAAAATGCATCTATTTTGCTTTCTTTTTTTGTTTCATTACGAATTATATCATCAACATTATAATTTGAGTGAAAACTGAAATCTTTGAAATGTAAACAGGAATTTCAATTGCTTAGTAATAAGCCCCCCTTTTGCTTTAATGAGAGTGTTCGAGTTTGTCCAGAAGCCTCTGAAGACTAGATCAAATCCTCCTGAGAGTCGTCTGAACACATACTTCAATAAAAGAGACCTGATATTTTTTATCAAAGGCTTTACAATAGTCCATGTCACAAATTTGCTTAAATTTGAATAATGATCTATGAATGGTGCAAGATCTTGAATATTTCTTCTTCATTTTACTCATCATAAGTTTCTTTATTTTAAATTTCCAATTCTGAAGCTTTCTGTCGTTTTTTGTCCAGGTTTAAATAAAAAAAAATGATTAAACTAGATTTTCAATGTGGGAGACTTTTGGACTACATTGTATATGAGTATTTCTCATTCATTTAAGGCTTCCAAGTAACCTATAACTCTAAATTCATCTCTCAAATTAAAATATTTTTAATCACCAAGTAAATTTCAGTGTTCAGCTAAAGGGGAATTTAAAATATTTTAAAAATTTCTGCTTGTAAACAAAGTTATTTACAGTGGTTTGATGTGAAGTGGTGCATTGTAGAGAATCAGGGTGTTGTGATGTTGACACAAATATAGCCATTTTATTTACTAAGATCCAAGATGAGCAGATTTATGTGTAATGTTAAAAAGTTTTTTGGGGGTCTACTTTGCCTTACAACACCATGCATGTACCCCTCCACTTTGAATGGATATTAAAAAAACACTAGGCCAAAACAGTCATCAAACAATGTCACAGCACATTCATAAACAATTCCTATGCCTTTCCTTTAACAGCTTTCTGTGAGTTGGACATCTGGTTCCTATCACCATCACTGTGAATAATTCTGACACCAAGTGTCTCTAGCGTTATGAATCAAACCACTGTGAATGACTTTGTTTACATATCTATAATGTAATTATGTAGGATTCTTGAAAAATCAGTGGATTTCTCCTGTGAAGATGCGAGCGGTGGATATACATTTACATTTACGGCATTTGACAGACACTCTTATCCAGAGCGACTTACAGTTTGATCATTTTACACATGTAGGCGAAGGCAGTGTTAGGAGTCTTGCCCAAGGACTCTTATTGGTATAGTGTATGGTGTTTGCCCAGGCTGGGATTGAACCCCAGTCTACAGCACAGAGATGTTAACCACTACACTATACCACCCACCGATATAAGATAAGCTAAGATAATCCTTTATTAGTCCCACAGTAGGGAAATTCACATATTTATATGAATTATAATGGTATTACTTGCATTATTAGCTTCAACCTAAAGCCTTTTTTGGAGTTTAATTGTAGTGATAAAGTTAATGATACCACCCCATTAAATGCCTTTGTTTGGTAAGGAATAGAGCAGGATGTAATGTGTTGTTTTTTGGCCCACTTTAAGGCTTGTAATTCTGTCAGTGGAAGAATGGCGAGCTAGTCATTGCCTGTTCAGGAAAGGCTGTTCGTCGGTCAAAGGTCAGCAGTCCAAGGCTATGGTGAACAGTGGCATCCCTGATAAGAGGTGTGAGAGGCAGACACCATTGTTCCTGACTCGCTCTTTCTCCTGCCCATAATTCTCCTCAGGTGTCATCAGCCGTCAGCCAAAGGTCAGCTCCATTAAGGGAGAAAAGATGGGCCGCAAATGACCTTCGCCTGCTACGGCATGTATTTCGTCGGTGTGTTTCACATGATCAGTGGTATTTGCATGGACTGCGCTTTCAGACCACAGTGCCTAGAAGCAGTTCATGAACCCTTTATTGCTACAGCACGGTTCCAATTACAGAGGACATTATATGCTCTAAACATTGTCACAGCTTGAATGCACCAGTCGTTTAGACCACATAATTAGTGAGACTCCATATAAGTTTTCAATTTTCCTGAATATTTTGCACATGTTCATCAGTCCTGCTGTCACTGGATACTGAAGATCAAGGCAGATGGAAAATCTCACTGAAATATGGGCTTGCCGAAAGAACACATACTTACAGTTCAGCTTAGAATATGATGTAAGTCAAGATGTTCACTTCAGGCTAGCCCAGGTGTTTTAGAATGAAAGCCTTGCTATTTGAAGCCATATCGAACCTGTCAGGTCAGTATGTTTGCTAGATAGCGTGACAGCTGTTCCAGCTAAAGTTTTAAAGTAATACAAACTACCGCACACCAGAAAGCAATGCAGAATCATTGAATATAGCAGAGTGCTGCTATAGAGTACTGGCAGGGAGTGTCAATAAAAGCTAGGTTCAAGTTCATTTTTACTCTCTACTTGTATAAATTGAATGAAAAATAGTGTCGGCATTACTTATCACACCTGGCATCACTTATTTGTCTGGCTGTTTTGGAGCTGAAAGGCTAAGGTAATAATGTCAGCTGAGGTGACTTACGATCAGCATTTGTCTGTTTATCTAAAAGATTGATTGCCTATTTTTGTGTAAATTTCAATTCGCATGTGATGCTACAGATTGAAACAGACATTTTTCCATATAATCATTGGGAATCCTTGTTTATTGCTGCATCCAGTTTGTGGTGACCTTTACAGGGCAGCGCCGATCTGTTTGCTTGTTAGGTCAGTAGCTAACGCTGATGTTGGTAGCATGTAGAATCTGTGACATTTACACACAGAAACATGTAAAAGCATGTGAACTCTACTGTATGATTCATATACATATGATACATGTGATCCTGGGTTTTCCAAGTCCTTATTTATTATTTTCCCCACGTTGAAACTTCAAGAGTCTTTAGCCTCGTATCTAGGTTGCTGACTCAAGTCCCCATCTTTGGGTATAATCTTAATATTTAAAATTCATTAGTGCATTAAGCACTGTCATGGTAAACTGTAGCTGGTCATGCTTTAAAGTCTAGTAATAATCCATTTAAAACGTTTTACAGATGCTATATCATTTTTGTGATGTCACAAAGAATTTTACGTTTTACACACACATATATATATATATATATATATATATATATATATATATATATATATATATATATATGTACCCTTTCACTTTGAATAAGGAGTGCTTAAACACTGACGGCTTCGTGAATGAGACACAAACCTTAAAGGCACAGCCTGTTTAATTCTAAGTACAGGGAGATTTTGAGAAATGGTCATGTAAAAATGAATTATTGCTGTTTTTTTGTTCATAAACCCACACACACATTATAAGTAGGCCTCAAGGAACAGAAAATCCTTTGAGCCCTACATTGCACAATAGATCGCTGTGTTGTCTAATGGTCTTCTTAAGTTTGTATGGCAGAATAACTGAAATGACTTTTTGCTGGACTTGATACATGTAGCTTTTTTAGCATGTGTCTGTTTGTTGTTATTGCCTGTTGAAAATACTTATAACACATGAAAACAATTCTTAGCCCCCATGGCTTTGCTTTGCCAGAGAATCCTCTGGAGATATTTCCTTGGCTGCCTCCAGCATTGGCAGTGCTTTTGCTGACACAATCCCCTAACATATTACAGCCAGATCAGAGACGGGTCTCCCTTGCCCCTCTCCCACAAGGCAGTGAAGTAGAACGTGGACAGGAAGATACCAGCCTGATGCCATCTCCACATGCTGCCAAACTCTCTGGAGCTAGCTGTGGTCTCAGGCCATAGCTCAGTACCCCAAAGTGACTATCTCCCGTCCAGCCAGAAGCACAATCTTCATTCTGTCATGACTGCAGTTCTTTTTTTTTTTGTCCCTGGGACCAAAGCAATATTGAGCCAGCTTTCGCTGAGAGAGATGACGCATTTCCCTGTCGCAACATAATCACTAACAAAGCGTCGACATAAAGCAGCCCAATCTGACCTTTGGGAAGGAATTTAATTTGCCTCCCTCCAGCACGTTTGACTCCCATGTAACAGCAATCATGGACGGTGGATGCCGAGGACGCAGTGAGAAGCAGAGCTTTATTGGATTAGAGAGCTCTGGCCTTTCATGAAGTGATAAATAATGGCAAGCAGTGGTGGAGAACAGTGAGACGCTGTGGAATAATAACTGTGTAGGTGGAGAAGTAAGCTGGCAACATCTCTGTCTCTTTCCCAGCCATACATCATGGGGATCTTCACTTGCTTTTTAGTTAGCTAGACCTCAGCAATATCTTCAGCTAACTTTGACACATGCTATATGTATTACAAAAGTTGACTCATATTTTTCACAAGCCTCTCTAATATTATTTGATAAGCCTCCAGTTCCCTGAAGCTAGCTTCCTCGAGCTCAGAAAATGTTAGATTGATTCTTTACCTACCGGCCTTTATAACACACTGCTATAAGGGTGTTGGTCCGTAGTGTATATTCAGGGCACAGATCCGATATCTCCATGAATTTTACTCTAAAATGACTGAAGGACTTCCGAAGACGTCCCTACAGTACAGGCCGAAAGGAGAAGACATTGTTACTTTTACAGAAAATAAAGGACAGTAATGTGTTTATTAACTTAGTACAAATTGTTGAACCAAATGAAATGTCTGTTAGAATTATTACATAATTGCCTTAGAGTTATTTAAGATGTTCAGCATCATTTAAACTGACCACAGTTGTTAGGAGATGAACCCGGCACATTTTCATCAGTTGAGTTGAAATTTTGAGTTAGCTGAGATTGATTATATTAATCTGCATCATAGGTCTTATGAAAACAACGCAAGTGTCTGTCAACGCTATTGACACAATTAAGGTTGCCGCACACCATGTAGCATCATCTACCATCACATAGCAGTGCTTGTATTTCACATATCACGTGTGGCAGTCATTTTGCCACTTTTTATTTGTTTTGTTTTATTGTAACTCTAATCATATCCAGCTGATTATCACATTCAGATACTCCTAAAGGATTGATGAACTGAATCATGTGTGCTAAATTTGATTTGGATTTTATAAAAATTTGATTAACATGATGTAGCTCATGTAAGGGACTTATTATAGAAAGCGTCCATCACTGAAGAGCAATGAAAAACCGTGTGTGGTTGATCTGGATGTCAGCTGTGCTGTGTTGGCTGCTGGCAGAATGTCTTGTACTGAATTGTTTTGTCAAACGTCTTTTAAACTTTGGAAAATGTTGTCTCCATACTGTAGCATGCTTGATGTTACATCATGTGAATAATGTTCTGCTTCTCTGTGTGTTTTCTGCAGCCTCCCAGGTCCCACACCACGGAGCAGTGATCCAGCTGGCCACTCCAGTGGAGCTTCAGGGAGCTCCAGTGAGTCAGAGAGCAGCTCAGAGTCAGACTCCGACAGTGAGAGCAGCTCCAGTGACAGCGAGTGCAACAGAGAGTCACGTACCGCCACACCAGAGGTATACACTCCCTATAAACGACATCACCAAAAACTGGGTCTCCATTTATCGTATCCAAATCTTTAGAGTGTGATTAACAAATCACTTAACAGTACAATGATTGTGATAGTAGTTATTAGTACAAAAGTTGAGTACAGTGCAACAACAAAGGTGACCTATGTAGGAATATACTGAATATTGTTGAGCTAGTTACTCAAAAAGTAATTAATTTCAAATACTTTTTTCAAAATTCAAAAAATAATTACTTCTTGCAAACAAAAAAATCTGATTACTCGTTCCTTCTATGTTACTCTCTAAAATCCCATACAAATCTTATCCAGCTTTACCCAATAAACCTTTTCAATAGTTTATTTAGAAAGAAATAACTATTTACACTGAACTTAATCTAAAAGACATGATCCTGTCTCTACCATTGCTCTGTGTAGAAAACAACCAGTTCTGCTTGATTCAAATTATGAATGACTAGGCCAGGGATCGGCACCATGCGGCTCTTTTACTACTGCCCTGTTGCAGCTCTACAGGCAGAATTCAATTTTTAGGTAAAAGTAAAATAATCCTCCTTTGCAGTAACATAAACTTCTGCTGATCATTTTAACACAGTTTAACAATAAACGGTCTTAAGCACCGGAGTTAATGTAAAACTGCCTTTACTCCCTTTAACTCTGAAGGCTGCTGGTCACATAGCAATGACAACAATCTCACCTAGCTAGTTGCTAACGAAATGGTAAAGAGAAAGATTTAAGATAAACATCTATTATTTGTAGACAAACTAACATTTACTCCAGCTGGTAATCTGCCACAAGAAACCGCCAAACACAAAAAAGTCGCAAAGTTTATCGTTTGCCAGCTTCTCATTTGAATTTTTCTGTTCCACCTTAAATGGCACAACAGTTACATTCTGGCACCTCAGGCACCACTTAAGGTGGAACGGAAAAATTCAAACAAGAAGCTGGCGAATGGCAAGCTGACTTGAGCTTCGACATTTTATAAGAAACGGTTCGACTTTTGAGGAAGTTTCTTGCCAGAGATGCAAGAAAAGTGGCTACCTGAGCTAAAGCTTAAAGCAGAGCGAAGTATGTCTGTGTTTTCATTTATATTGTATTTTTACATACTTAGACATATTTACAGCTATAATGGTAAAATGGACATACATGCTGTGGCTCTGAAGGTGGTTAGATTTTTGTGGAAAGGACAACATTTAACATTTGGGTTGCTGACCCCTTGACTAGGCACTAGCCAGTAGAAACAGTTCACCTCTTAAACAGCCAGGATTTTATGTAAAGGTTTTATTACACATTTCTATAACCTACGAATAGTTCAAACAGTTTGGAGGCCCTGTAGTTACTGAATAATAAGCCTTAGTATGTAATAAGCCCAGGATTTTAAGGGGTTTAAAAAAGTTGCCTTGAAATCAATTCTGTGAATACAGTGTAAAGCTTACACTGCTGTTCCTGACTGAGAAATGAGTAGCGTCTGGTTAGGTTGAGGCTCTCTTTTCAACAGCACAAGGATTTGTATTCATCAGTTTTATATTATCATGCTTAGATACTTTGCTAGATTATTTGCCGAGTTTATGGTGCTTCCCACACTTGCTCTGCGCAGCTCATGTTCACAGTCAGAGTCACACAGTGAGCGGACGCAGGTAGCTAACATGCACGAAAATTACATACAGACAGAAATAATCTATATAGAGGAAATTTACGTATTAAATGCATTGTGTATAATTTTTATTGTTCTCTTATATGCATATTGCTGTTGTCAGAAGAAAACCTCATGTCTCCAAAATGGTAACTTTACAGGAGAAGGAAAGAACTTATTTAATTTTTAATGTAAGTGAATGGAACCAGATACTTTTCCAAGTCATTTTGGACTGTTTCATTTGGTCCATTAGTCATGTAATTTACACACAATATAAAGGCCAACAGGCATTTTCAAATTATGTCAAAAACTGAAAAAACAGTAGCGATATGTCTAATGCAAGTAGCAGAAGTCCTCTATCAGTAACTGTAATGCAATTACCGGGGTTAAAACTGACATGTGTAAAACTACCTCTTTATAGGAAAGGATAACTGTTATTTGTATGGCATTGCCCCAAATTGTATATGAAGCACTGAGAAATGTATTGATTAAGCAATACTTGAGAATATATAAACAGGTTATACCTGATGACACTATATGTTTTTTGAAGTAAATGACACTGTATTGACATGAGGCCTTTAAACTAAAGTTTAGATTTATTCCATTTATGTTCCATTTATTTATTTGTTCCAGTGTCCCTGTTGTGAGGCATCACTCCAGAGAGAGTGTAGGACTTCTATTTTTACTCAAATGATAACCTTTACCAGGAGTATTTTTATTTTCACTCAACTACGGATGTTCTGTGCTTTTTTTGGACTGGAATGTGGAGATGAGGAATTATGTATGTACTTACATTTGAAAGCATTAAAACTTTCCCTGAAGCATCTTAAAGGTGTTTTTAACTTGACATCTGCCTTAGAAGCCGGTTTACTTTTAATTTATAATAATAAGACTTTATAACTGTATTATGAATGGAACCAATGTATGTCACTTGGTTTAAAGCTTCTTATGTCAGTTATTGCAAACAAATTCTTGTCATTTTGCTATTGTTGACATAAGCTGTTCATAAATACACAAGTATTGTTTTTACAATACATTATTTACTGCCTGTGTGTCTCATGTCATGAAATCCCTTTGAAGGCAGCCTTCAAATATAGTTTTATGATACAACTGTGGTCCATCCTACTGATATTGCTCTATATGCGAGTATTCTCACTAAACACATCTCATTCATTCAGAAGTGTTGCTTGGTTTCAAGGCCCTTTTGTGACACGTTTAATTTGGTGTTAGTCAGTAATTTGGAATGAGTGTTTTTCAATATTTTTTTGACCAAGAAGTGCAGCAGAAATTTTATGCAGTGCAATGAAGATGTCTGTCTTCAAGCAAATAGAAAAGACTGAAAGCAGAATCTACAGTTTTCCCAGCATGGGAGAAAGGCCGGATGCCTAAAAAGCTCCCCTAAAAGCTTAATTGGCAGCTTTAAAGTTTCCCCACAGTGGCCTGCCCTCAGTTCCCTGAGTGCATTCACCAAAAGTAAACACCCTCATTCTCATCGCCCCTTCAGTGTGTATGGCTGTTTGCACTCCACCAGGGATAGCCAATGGGAATCTGTATCTACAGACAAATGCTCTGCACAGTGAAGAGATGTTTCGTTTTCTTTTCAAGGCTGTAGTGCACAACCCTGACATTTTAACGGGTAAGCTCCAGGAGGCCCATATAATGTGGACCTGCACAATTGTTAATTCATCATCTCTGCTTGTACTCTTCACGTCCAATTTTGCAGTTTGTATTGGCATAAATCTACTTTAGATAGATGAGATGGAAAGTGTGGCTTTTAAAAGTGGAAGTGGAAGATTATCCTCTTTTTTCTGGGGAAGTAGGCCGAGATCAGATAGTGTGTTCAACATCTTTCAACCTGTGGTTTTAATGGTTAATTTGGACAGTTGCTCATTTCCGTGCCTTCCTTTTCCAAATGATTTGCTGTCATTTAGGAGATCATTCAAGACAGCCTTTATGGTTTCATATGAAAGATTTATAAATGTCTCAGAGCATAATGGCACAAAACAAACGATGTGAGATAATATGGCTGATGAAAACATCTTCCTTCGCAGTCAGAGTTGAGAGCACCGTCAGGACAGCGCACCGTCGAGCTTCTCCGCCATTCAGTGGTTTTATTACTTCCTCTTTTAATAGCCTCTTTATCTTCCGACCAAGTCATTGGTCTGTGAAAGTCATATGATTTTATCATCACTCTTCTAACGAGTCAACACCAGAGATCCATATGTGGATATGGACAATTGGAATTTTGGGTTACATATATTTTCAGGAAATGATGCATTTTCATTCAACACTGTGTGAGTCCATACGCTGAGCTTTCAAAGGATGTTATATTACCTGGAAAGCCTGCCAAATGAAACGTGTGAAGTAGGGACATGTGCCAAGTGATGATAGATACCTTTTCAGGTAGTGTGTGGACAAATTTGTGATGCAGTAGCAAGTTTAAAACCAAAGAATCAGGTCATGGTATTTATTGCCATAATCAAAAGAGATTGGGCCACTTTTTTGTGTTTCTGTCCATAGCCTGAACCCCCATCAACGAACAAGTGGCAGTTGGATAAGTGGCTGAACAAAGTAAACCCCCACAATAAAGCCCTTCCCAGCGTTCAGACAGAGAACCATGGACTCAGCAGCTCTCAACCTGAGGATAGCCAAGCTTCAGAGAACCAGAGTTGCATTAAGAGCAAGCCCAGCACGGCTTTGGCACAAGCAGACCCCAAGGACCGGGGCTTGCTCAGTCCTGTCCGAGAAAAGGCCAAACCTAAGACAGGCCAGAAGGCTCCGGATGGCAAGGGTACCAAAGTGAAGGCCCCTGTTACAGTGGACCTCGGCCCTTCTAGGAGAAGCACAGGCAAGAAGCAGCCCAAGAAAGTGGAACGATCCTCCAGCAGCGAGGAGCACAACTGGCCCAGGCCTGGCAACTCTGGCACTACGCCAAAGGAGAAAGAACCTCCACCTTTAGAACCAGCCAAGCCAAGAGGCAAAGCCCCAGGGGGCAAAACTGCCCCCAGAAAGGAACCCCGAACCACTGCAGCAAGCACTGCTGCCCCCACTCCCACTACTACGGTCACAGTTCCTGACAAGAAGAAGCACAGAGGGCCTAGTAAGATCGTTCCTAAGTCTAAGGAATTTATCGAAACGGAGTCCTCCTCATCGGAGTGCCACTCTGACCCTGAGGAACTTTCAAAGGTGCTCCCTTGCCCAGGTCCTAGCAGCCTGAACCTCAAATCCAAGGACTGCAACAGCAATATCCTGAGCGTCAGCAGTCTCGCAAGCACCAGCAGCACCTCAATACCAGACCCAGGCGCCACAGACTTGCTGGAGGAACCCCTGTTCTCACCCATTCCCATTGTACAGAACGAGCTTCTCTCACCACTGCGGGACTTTGAGGATATCAAGTCTCTGTGGGTCAAGATCGAGCTCAGTCTCCTGTCACGGATCCCTGGACAGGACCCACCTGAGCCTCCTCCTACCAAAGCCGAGTGCCGGGAGCCCAGCATCAAGCACAGGCGACAACAGTCGCCCGCCTCCATCCCTCCTGAGAAACCCACCAGCAAATCGAAGAGGAAACACAAGGCAAGTGGGCACTTTCTTCTCTCTGCATTACATTTAGCCCTTTTCTTTTGTAGCATGATAAATATAATAGTATAATAAGTAAGTATAATAAGAACAGTTGCAAGCTCAACTTTATAGCCCTTACTTTTTAATTTGCCTTAAAGGTTTTGCAAGATGAAATAGCCCTAATCCCAAGCTGTGTGTTGTCCATAGCCATAAAATGTAAAACCTTGGTTTTGCTGATAAGTAATGACTTCTACTTTGTAGAGATGCATGTGCTGGATACAGTTGTACAGTTATACCCTTAATACCCTTAGTTATAACCCAAGTATACTCCAGGGATCATGCAGTCTGACCTTTTCATTTGTACTCCACCCCTGTGCTCAGTGTTTGTGTTCTGGTTCAGTATGTAAAATGATATATGACCATATGGACTGCATTCAGTGTATGAATGACAGCAGAAATAAATGAAAAACTGTCTTTTGTACCTGCAGTCAGAGCATTGCGAAGTGTTGAGTGGAAGCAAGAAGTTAAGACTGGAGAAAGAGGCCCTGCTACTCCCACCCTGTATCTCTCCTATCCACAACCACAAGGTCTCCTGCACAAAAGAGTGTGTATTTTTAGCCCCCCTTGCCACATTTTGCTTACATTATTGCACACTATTGATTTCTTCTACATGAAAGGCCTGATCTGCTAAGTGACTGTTTGCTTTGATTTTTTGTTTCTTGTGCTTGGAAATACTTTTGTTCATCCTTAACAAACAAAGTGGGACTGGAATGAGAGCTGGAAAGATTTTTTTAAACATGAGCTCAGTATGTTTACCACTTTCAGTACGTCACAAGCTCCGTGAAGAAAACTTTTGGCATTACATATTCTTTTAGCATTTGTCCCCCAAATCGTTTAACCCACATGCACTGCGGCAGTCTAAGCTAACGTGCTAGCTCAATGAAGTTCCTCACCCCATGTTGTGTCCTTAAAGAGCGTCCTGAGATATAGAGGTCCCAGCAGAAGCAGCAGGTCAAACTCTGCACCCAGCTTTAGCTGCAGGTCTTTGTCCCTTTGCATTAAACTGACAGTAGTGTGCCGGCAGCAGCTAATTTTAGACATTCAATTAGTGCCAGAGCGGTCAAGCGCCTGCCAAAGACACGCTCATGACAGAGGTCGCGGGGCCATCCTGTCCGTCTGGGTGTCCTTTGCACTACGACATGACTAATGGCAGCAGATCTTGACAATGTGATCACAGCAGCTGCAGCTAAAATATTAGCCTGTGCTAATGCTTGTTACTGGAAGCGTTGAGCACCTCGGGAGCTGTTTAATGATATCACCTGCCCCGCTGGGTTTTAAATCAGTTCAGCTCAGACAGCATCAGTGCACACACTCTGCATCGCCCCTTTTAATCAGATTAGAAAAGCAAAGATGTCTTTTATTGTTGCTGTAAACCGATGGATCTCTTGACATTCCTGCATAAAACATGGCAAAGTGTGCTGCAGTTCATGACTGTTTTTTTTAAAACTTCAAATCTTTATTTAGCACTTGGAGATAAGTTTGCATTAGTACGAACATCAGGGCTTTTCTGGTCTGTAATAAGTAGTTGCGTTTGGTCAGTTTGAGAACATTTGTCCATGAAAACAGAAAAGAAGTAATACTCATAATGTTAAGAGCTCTATTTTAGCTCTCTTGCATTGTTAGAAAAAAGGTACTGTCTGGTTGTATTTTAGTCCCCCAAGATACAAACAAGATAAATGTACTCTCAGAGGGTCAACCTAGTCCGAGAGGTCCAATTGTGTATCTTAAATGAGTTTTAAAGCAAAGTGAAAGTAGTGTACCTTTAAAAATCATTTAAGGTGCACAATTGGACCTTAAGGACCATATTGTGCCTCTGGAGGTACATTTAAAGTGTATACCTGTTTCTTTTCAAAGCTTTTTTATGTAGGAAAACAAGATGCATGAAGAGTTAGCGTGTTGCACATGGATTCAATGCAACTAAAAAACATACTGCAACTGAATGTGGTACAATCATGTCCCATAATGTAAGGTATTCAAGATGTGCTTTTGAGGGTACCACCACAGGGACAGAGAAAGGTACAGATTTTTTTGAGAGTGTATGGATTTTTTTTATTTGATTTGCTTGGACAGGAAAAGGAAGTAGCTGATCTCTGTAGGGAGTGAACTAGTAGGGTATGTAAGATTCTGGTAAACAGCACAATGTATAGAATTTACAACCATTTGTCTCTGTGTTTGCACACTGTGAAATTAGACCTCTGCATTCAACCCATCCGTGCAGTGAAACACCCACATACATGCACGCTAGTGAACACACACACTAGGGGGCAGTGAGCACACTTGCCCGGAGCAGAGGGCAGCCCTATCCGCAGCGCCCGGGGAGCAATAGGGGGTTAGGTGTCTTGCTCAAGGGCACTTCAGTCACGGACTGTCAGCCAAGGGGATCGAACTGGCAGCCTTCCGGTCACAGGGCTGGTTCCCTAACCTCCAGCCCACGACTGCTCACACAAATCCCAGCTTTTTACACCTGGGATTTCCATGTGTCTCAAATGCGTCTCCAACTTCAGTTGAGTTTCAGTTGATTTTAGGGCATAATTTTCTGAACGACTGATTTTTTTATTACAGTATATTATTTTACAGTTTTGTATTTAATTTGCCTCTAATCAAATTCCTATTATTATCTATTCCTGCTATTTTTATCTGGCACTATCCTCTCCGATTTTACTTCAGGTGATGATGGGCCAGTCGGGTCAGTTTTGGCTGTAATTTTATTGTACTCAATGCTTGTGGTTCAGGTCAGGTTAGGTTTGAACAAAATGTTATCTGGCTCGGGTCCGGTTTGGACTCAAAATGCGATAGTGTGATTCGGAAACAGTCAGTCTTCGACAAAAAAATTCTGGTGCTGTATTCAATTTGGACCAAAAAACTGGCAGGGCTGATTAAAGTTCCAGAGTCCAGTGACCATATGTGATCAGATTTTGGGACTAGCTGAACAGTAACATGACAGCAGTGTCCTGTGAGTCCTTGATGTTACAACGCTTTAGATTGCATGGATTGCTAAAGCAACTTAAAAAAATAAACTAAGGCCCGATCCTGTTTCGCCCCTTGCCCCTGCCACTTACCACTTAGCCCTTAGCCTTTCATTTGCGTTTTCACGCCTAGGGGTAGGGTGTCCCGATCTTTGTTGAGAATTGGGGCAATAGGGCAAATTTTTAGGGGTACATGACCCTCCAAACTGAGGGTTTTCAGAGGCATACTCCAAACACAGTGTATGAAGCAAAAAAAAAAAAAAAGATGGCTGCACAAGCAACTAAGGGAATATTTTCTCTTTTAAAGTTACGATAACCATTGTATTATCTTAGTTTAATGCCACTTTTATTGTATTATGGTCCTTTTCTTCATAACAAGCATGACAAATCACATATAGTATGCTAATGTATCAGTAGCTAGCTAGCTAAATATCCTGTTCCGCCTTAAACAGACCTGCTGTTCTGATGCCTGAAGTGCCAGAATGTAACTGCTGCTCCATTTAAGGTGGAACAGGAAAATTCGAACAAGAAGCTGGTGAATGTCTGACTTCAGCTTCATATAAACAAAGAATTAGTGGTGGGCAATAATAACTAATTGTCACACCCTCCATTCTTTTGAAAGCATATGATGTCCTAAATGTAACTAAAGCTCAGCAGTGAGGAGCTAAACTTTCCCCTCCTCTGCTGTCACTGCAGACGGGCAGGGTCGCCTACAGAGCAGCACTAGTAGCTGTTAATGAAGTGATGCTCTTTTTATTTGAGGGTCCCATTTCATAGAGGAAGACTTCAACCACTACCCCTTGTAACACAGTTCTGAAAACAAAAGTCTCAAAAACAAGGGGTAGGGGTAAAAATAAGAAATGGGATTGGGCCTAAGCAGCTGCTTTCTTCCCTGCAGTGTTGATGGAGCTGATAAAGGTGGTCCTTTGACACTGGCATGGATGCATAGAGACACTGTTGTGTCTACACTACAAAAGATATGTGCTCATATGTGTTGCTGACCACCTTCAAAGGTTTTTTGAGTGACTGGATCACAGTGCATCTTCCAGACACATTTTACACCATTCTTACTATCACTTAGCGCCATCTACTTATGATCGGATCACCCAAGAAGGGCATGTTCATGCCAGATGTAAACGTGGCCTTAGAGATTTCCAGTTTAATCATATGGGATTCATGCCAGGCGTACTCAACAGCTCCATCAATCAATGGACCAGAGGTATTTATGTATTCAAGAGCTTAACATAGTTCATTCTTCCTGCAGTCTCCCTGTGACTAGACATGTTAACGAAACATTGTAAACTACTGCAACTAAAGCTCTGTTGCATTGCCTGATGGGCCAGCTGTGCTTCTGAATATTTTTCTTTTTGTGAAATAAAAATATCAGCAAAGTAGTGCAATGGAAAAAAAAACAAGAGAGCACTAAATGACACCTTATCTATTTTTAACCAAATTATGGCCGGAGGGTTGTGTTGAAAATGACATCACATCTCAGCAGTTGCTCATTTAAAACTTGGAGAGGCTTTTCTTTCTAATTAGGGTTTAGTTAAGTGCTGAGACACAGCCTAGGCCCTTAGGCATTCCTGTACAGAGCGCAAGCTACTGAAGCTGCCACCTTTGGGCTCTCTTCATTTTAAAATATACTTGCGTTATGGCAGAGCAGCTATTTTTGGCAGTGGAGTTGAGATGATGCTGGGCCAGTCTGCTCCTCTGGAGTGTTGTAATCAGTATTTACTATGTCACTTTTATAGCCCAAATGCAACCTCGCTGCTTGCTAAATGAGTGGCGCACCTCGATAAGAGCGAGTATCCGTAAATCCCATAATCAGCTACGAGGGCCTGTTCAGTCACTTAACCTTTCTCTCGCTCACTTCAGTACACAACCTCAGGCAGAGACATTAACCTAAGATTGACTTTACATCTTTCCCTTCACATCTCCCAAACACACTTAATGTAGTCCACTCCTGGACTCTTCACTGCTGTTTGACATTTCAGTAGCGTTCCAGCACTTTGGCTGCACCCGTGCGCTCCTCGCCTCTGTTCTTTGTCTGGCTATCCAAGTGTTCTTTGATCAGATGGAGACGATCGAGCGCTCAAATTGGCCGGCACTTAAGGAGAGCCTGAGGACTTTGAGCTCGTTGAAAGGGGTTTTAGGCTGAGTGAAGTGTTCGGATTTTGGCCCATTCAATATATCGGTCAGTCGATGAATCAGATGGTAAAGCTTTAATCAAACACAGCTACATAACATTGACATAACCAGATACCATATGCTGTCATGACTAATTTCAATATAGGGACACTAACAAGGAAACGCCAGACACTGTTGTCTGGGAACAAATGCAACAAGATACTGACTTGTATTTTAGTGGCTCATGTTCTTCCACCACTTCTTACAAAGACTGAATTTACAGACACCAACTGCTTACTTTTATTACAGCTATTCAGGCTGAACTTGGAAAAAAAATACCATTATAGTTAAAATAAATAAGAGAAACATGTAAAATGCATTCAGACCTAATTAGCATGACATGTTATTTAATAGAAACCAACAAAACTGCAAAGACTGTTGGGAAGCTGCACTGCTTGTGCTGCAGCATTTGTATTATTTAAGACTTTCTGCTGTTTCTGCTCTTTACTTTAGGTTAAAGAACTTGAGAAGAGATAGTAATATTTGACCATTCACAGCTAACTCATACGTCTGCCAAGATTATATGATTATATGATTTGAAAGGTCTTGAAAGGGAAACTTTGCTGATTTTAAAAAAGTTCCATATAATTCAATTGTTAAAATGTAAACAAAATCATTCAGGATGGTTTGATGTGAAATTCATCCTTTTAGAGAAAATAAGAGTGAGAACTAAGTGTTCACAGTGGTGATGATAGGAAATAGACATCCCCTCAAACAAATACTTGGCCTGATGCCTGAGACATTGTTTTGTGTTCATTTTGAGAGCAGCTTTGGCCTAAAACTTAATTTTTTAACAGTATTTTTGGCATCTTATCATTTCTTTACAACAAAGCATTTTACATCAAACCACTCTGAATGATTGTGTTTACTTAAGGAGTTTTAAAATCCATATTGGTATCAGAATTAAAATTTTCAGATACCACTAACATCGTTTGTTGTTTCTGCCAAGCTCATCGAAGAAACAGCCGAGGAAGCTGTTGCCGCCGTTGCTGTCGCCGTTGTCGGATGAACCGGTGGGCCGCCAGCGGAGAAGCAGCGAGAGCAGTTCTCTCAGCATGGAGAGCAGCACGGCCGTCCCCACCACGTTACCCTCCACCCACTCCCTGCCCCCTTCCTCCTCTTCATCCTCGTCATCCTCATCACACAAGCACCGCAAAGGAGAGAGCAAGTCTCACTCCAAGACCAGCAGTGTAAGGGCTATTTCAGTGCGTTTGTTGTCTAAATACAACTTTACTAAGTATGTTTATGTGTATTTTTCACATCGTGTAATCACCAGTGTAACCTCATAATGTATAACAGCAGTAAGTATTTATCTTATAAAAGAGCTGTTTTATGATTGTTCTTGTATCTCAAGCATGTGCTGCTAAAGCCAGAGAGCTTTCCCCAGAAGAGATACGTACTTTTATATTCAAAGCTGAAGAACGCTTTTGTTAACCTAACCATGTAACAAAGTAATAATGTAAACTACAACGTAAAAGTCATCTCCAGGGACGTACTCTAGGTTTTAATTATGCACGGCCTGTCTTGCCACACGTCTGAATTTGCATATCGCTATTGTCGGAAGAAATCCTCATATCTCCATTTTTGCTATTTTTCAGTTGTTGACTTAATTTGAAAATAGCTGTTGCTCTAAACATAGTGTGTAAATTTCATGAAGAATGGACCAAAAGAAGCACTACAAAATGACTTGGAAAAAAATCTGGTTCCATTGACTTACATAAAAAAAGTAGGTTTTTTCTTTCTCCTATAAAATTACCAATTTGGAGATACAAGGTTTTCTTCCCAAAACAGCGATATAGTAAGAGCTATAATAGTTATGATCACTCACTAAATATTACTTAATGGAATGTTTAGACTTTAAAAATATAGAAACGTATTTAAAGGTCTACTTACTTTTTCCTTTGAAACTTTATTAAAAACTAAAGAGTTAGTGGAGACACGGTCTTGTAGGAATCAGTGCACAGCAGAGTTTGAATCATCCACTCTTGCCATAGATTATTTCTTCCTTGCTGGAGGCTTCGACCACATTTCCTGTGTTTTTGCAAAACTAATTACCCTTTTGGAGGGATTTCAAAATAGCCTTGAAGACAAGAAAATGGATGCCATGTGCCCAGTCATCTGAGCTCAAACTCTCAAAGCTGTCCCAGAAACAAAGAGAAACAGCCGACATGATTCCTTTCTATATGATTTGAGCTGCTAAATGCTGATTAGCATTTTAATGGACTCTTCATATAGCAGGAGGAAGACAGCCACGCAAAGGCCTCCAGTGGTTTCCACGGCAACGGTCAGTCAGAATCTGACGTGTGGCCGAACCCCTCAGCTCTGTCAATGGAGAATGTGGAGCCCAGGAGACCCAAACTCACATTCAACAACACGTATGTACTGTATGTTAAACACATGTTAATACGTTGTGTTTTAGTTAGCATGAGAGTACAAACTGCATACAATGGAATTCTACGATGAACAGCCCATTACAGACTTGGGCTGGCAGTCCTGCAAATGGTAGGCCAGTTTGTTGATACTAAAATAACAAATGCCATGAACAAAAACAATACATGCACTGAAACGTGGAATGTGTAGTGTGTTTTATAAAACTCTGAACTGTTTCTAGGGATTTCTTTGGATGCACCATTATGGAAACAGTAACTGATAATTAACATCTCATTGTTGTTGAGAATAGCAAAAGCTGATAATGTATCAAGTAAATAGGTAAATAAGAGTGTTGTAAACTATTAGAATTGTTTAGTACACTCTTATCACAAAAGCATTCACAGTGGTAAGAGAATGTAATATTGGGAGTCTAGCCCAAATTAAATTATTTGTTCTAATTAGTTTCAATTTTATTTGTCATTTGCCCAACATGTCAGGATATTTATGCACTGATATGTTTGTGGTGAGGCTCAAGTAATCACTACAGAAAGTAAATAAGTAAAAGTAAAGTATAACAAACTAATTGAAATCTATTAAATATATAGAGATACTATACATAATATATATATACACAAAATATATAGAGAACTATACACAAACTATAGAGACAATATACATTTTAAAGTGACTCAAGTCACTCATTGTTATTGTTCTTTAAAGTGACTTAATGTTAAAGTGTTAGCACTTATGAGCCATAATTCCATTATGAAACAGAAATTTTTCATAATTTTAAGATTAAAGAATAAAATTAGTTTTCCCTATTTATCAGCAAATAATACACATGTCCAAAAATTTGTAGACACCTGCTCCTTCAACATCCAAACAAAACGCCACTTCAACTCATCCTAAAATTATTGGATGGTGGTCCATCTCTGACCACAGACTCATTTCTCTCCAGCCTAATGCTGAGAGGCTTTATACACCTCGATGGTGGGTTGATGTTTTATACACCTGCTGGGCAGTCATGGGCTGGAGGTTAGGGAACCAACCTCATGACCGGAAGGTCACCGGTTCGATCCCCAGAGCCAACAGCACCTGACTGAGGTGTCCTCGAGCAAGACACCTAACCCCCAACTGCTCCCCGAGCGCTGCAGATTGGGCTGCCCTCTGCTCTGGGCAAGTGTGCTCACTGTCCCCTAGTGTGTGTGTGTGTGTGTGTGCTCACTAGAGTGTATGTGGTGTTTCACTTCATGGATGGGTTAAATGCAGAGGGGAAATTTCCCCATTGTGGGACTAATAAGGGTCACTTAATCTTATTACTTATGTGCGACTGCACCACAGCATCCCCTTCTGTTGGTAGTGCTTTTCTTTGGTGTTTGTAGAATCTAATTAGAAGTAGTGTCTGGATATTTTTGGACATATAGTGTACGTTAGCTGCTGTTATATTTTGAAGTCTTCAGAGAAAATTTGGTGCACGTTGTGAAATGTGTGAAGAGGTTGTGTCTAACACATAAGCTCTTTTGGTAATCCTGCTCAAATGACCTTGCTCCACAGTGTTCACAATGCAGACTACTATATGCAGGAAGCCAAGAAACTGAAGCACAAAGCTGATGCGCTGGTAAGCCTGATCTTCCTCTTCCTTGCCTGTTCTAATACACCAAGTTATTATTTCAAAGTGGAATGTTTTCACAAATTAAAAAGACTTCAAACACATCTCGTAAAAGAATACCTTTAATTGCATTTCTGTTTCCGTTAATTAGCATGATGCCTTCAAGTGATGTCACCGACACATGTATCAAAGTTAATTCACAATTAATATGAAAACTGATGATAAGACCAGGTGTTAATATTTTTACTCAGCTTCCATTGGATTGAACTGAACTATTTCTGACACTGTGCAGGTTTTAATTACAAGCAGCTATAGCTCATCTGTGCTATTGAGGGAGAGCCATTAACAGTGTAAAGAAGTTTTGTAGCAAAGGCCTTTGCTCATGAATAAGCTCCAAAAGAGCATTCTCGCTCCTCCTAAGCACTTTAAAGAAGGGCCTTTTGCTCATGATTTACTAAACAGACTTCTACTGCCCTAATAATTGGATCCAGGCAATTATCTCTTGAGGCATTGTCCTTTATAGAAAGTTACATCCACTCCACCATAAATCGGCCCAGTGATGTAAAAGCCTTGTCATGAATACAGAGTGAAGGGAATTGATGCAGGAGCATAATCGCCAGTATGTAATGAATCTGGGGCTGCCGCTTGGCTCTTATTAAAGCCTTTATTTGGAAATAGATGGAACCTGTTCAAGAAGTGCCTGTGAAGACAAGTGGACAGTAAATCTGTTTTACAGTTTCCCGTGCATGAGGCATATAATAAGGATTTGTGTTAGGCTCCTTAGAGGAGCAATGTTTAGCACTATTGATTAGTATCTGATTCATGAGAAGACTTCATGCTTCCATATGAACTCTTGTCAACAAATCAGGGTTGTAAAAGGACCACAATGAGCAGCTGATCCATACACAGTTTTATGAAACAAAACAGTTGTTCACAACTTGTCAGGAACTTTTCATGCTTGGTTCATTTATCTGTGCATGATCTAAAACTGGTTTTAAAAGGTTTTATGAATACGTTACTCTGGATTTGCATAGTCTCTTTCTGTAGGCCCCCTAGTGGACATTTTGTCAGAAATGAGCTCAAGTGTTTTTACACCATGTAATCAAATAAAACATTTCCCCATAAGATTAACTAAGACACTGTTGGCTCTGTGTTGAGCTGCTAGTGAGCAATGAAGGGTGAAACTGGAAGGTGTCTGATATTTCCATCAAAATATGTTTAAGTAATATCATTGTAAAAAGCAAATATTGCATAGTTAAACTGAGGGACCTCCAAAACAAATGGAAGCTGAATTTTATGGCTACTCCGAACAGTAGCCTACTAATGCTTTCTGTTTCCCCTGCTATTCCGAAAGCTTTTGTCAAAGCTATGAAAAGCTTTGAAACTGATCTTGTGTCTGATCTTAATCCCTGGTAGTTAGTAAAATTGAGTAATGTTGTTCACCTTAGATGCAGATTGTTAAGAGAATTTTTGACTAGGCTAAGAAGTTTGATTTGGGTGAACTCTAGTTTTCAAGTTAATGAAAAGCAGTGTAATCAGTTACTTTGTCATTTTAAGTTGCATAAATATTTACATTTAACTTACATTCTGTATTGACATATTCAGTCTGCATTTCTCACTTTTTTTTTATTCCATTTATTTTAAAGCTAAACACAAGACAAAAATACTGATACTGTATCGGTTTATCTGTGTACTGTTCAGTTCTGTTTTTAACTGTTCTGCACAAGACATTTTTCATTTACTTAAGTTGTTATACGTGCTTCTTAATACTAATTATATAATAGTAAATACTAAATAGATACAGTAAATAAACACAAATAAGTTTTCTTAAGCTTCTAATAAATATAATCCAACAAGTAAATGCCATGTAGCCAAACTGAGTGTGTTTTATTTGTGATGCAGAACACCGATTTCATCAAAATGAAATGTTTTAAAAATTATAACTGTATAAATATCAGGAGTTATGTGAACTAGGTTAGATACAGTTAGTATCGGTGTTGGTACTTGTATCAGAAGGGAAAAGGTGGCATCTTTAGCAAAAATGTAAGGCATAGTTTTTTGTTGTTTTTTTTTAACACAGAGAATGACTAAACTTTTCACCATTAAACATCTGGACTAAACCTTGTAATTTCAGTCCTTTTGATAATAAATATGTGCAATTGTTTGCAAAATTTTAAACACCACTGGTCAAGTTTTGTTGATTTGAATAAGTTCCTCTAAACAGGCAACAACTTAAACATGGCAAATGTAGTTTTGACCATTGAACAACATTCAGGTGCAGAAGCTGAACAGGTCCTTATTTAGCGCCCTAAGAGACAGAGATGAACAGAGGTAGCAGGCTGGGTAATCGGTTTATCTGATTCTAGTTACGAACACCTGTAAATCTATATGAATTCAGTATAAAATGCTGACTTGCTGAGTTGTCAGTACTTTATGGTCAGGATTTATGTTCGTCTGTCGTTTTACAGTTTGCAGTGAAATTTGAGCATGGCTGACCGGTAAACTAGTTAAACAAAGATTTAGAAAGATATACTTCTGGACTTATTTGGGTATTATCATTACTATTCCAGCATATCTGGCTTTCATCATTGTCTACATCTATCATAAAATGGATGTTTAAATGTGAATGTAATGTTAATGTTGTGGATGTTAAATGTAAAAACATGTCATATTTTGATTTAAAAAACTAAATTTTAAATAAATGAACATATTATTAACAATTATGGTCAGTTATATTAATAAATATAGTTTTTTTTTAATGTTGTGTTTTAACCAGAGTATTTGCAGCCTGTAAAATGCTGTTTGTGTCAGCCTTACAAGCATGAGAAACAGGAGAATTTGTTCATGTAAAATGATTAATATACAATTGGAAGGTGCTTTTGGTTATTACCCACAAAAACTGAGACGAATAATGTTCTCTGTCGGTCTCTTATGCCACACTCTGCTTCCCCCACAGATGGAGAAGTTTGGTAAAGCCGTAAATTACGCAGACGGCGCACTTTCTTTCATCGAGTGCGGCAACGCCATGGAGAGAGACCCGTTAGAGGCCAAGTCACCGTATACCATGTACTCTGAAACCGTGGAGCTCATTAGGTCAGTGAGAGCAAACACTTCTCATCTCTGAGCCTCTCTCCCTCGCTCGCTCTCTCCCTCAGGGACGGCCACCCTACCTGCCATGATTAAAATAAAAAAAGATGATTGTCATTAGGACCACCGCTGGGCAACTCCACATTACAAGTCACGCAATTAGCAGCCTTTGTTTTATTAATGTCACGGAGAATGAAAATAGATGGACCTCGAAGCTCATCAGCACGCTCGAGGATTCGACCAGTGCTGATTGAAACTGGAGCTGGGGGAAAGCCACATGTGCTTGTGCAAACTCGCACACACAGGAGTTGCTCATATAAGGGACCATAAAATAGGGTCGCATTAGACCATTAAACATAAAGGATTTCATTTATGCCGAAATGGAAATGTACTGATGAGATTTTCTTAATTCTGTAGTTGTGTGATCATTAACATTAGCATTTCAAGCAGCGATGCTCCATAAAACATAAACTATAAGAGCTTCACGGTGATACCTCATTGCTTTCCTGACTCATTTGCTTGTTTTGTTCTTTGTCATTTAAGGTATGCGATGAGATTAAAGAACTTCACAAGCCATTCAGCTACGCTAGCAGAGAAGAAATTAGCGGTGTTGTGGTGAGTTGGAATTTCCACGTGGATCTTTGTAGATCACAGCCTTTATCTGTAAAAACTCACATGAAAATGATCTATAGAGGTTCTTTATTTTACATACAGACGTCAAAATCAGTTTACAGTTCACTACTTTGAAGCGATAGCTGCATGAAAAATCTAATTAATGCTATTTTCCGCTTAACCGAAGTGTGATCAGTCACCCAATGGAGTATTCATCCATTATGTTAGTATTGGTTTATTTATGTTGTATTCATATTTTAGTGCTTAGACTCAAACAGAGATCTGGACCACTCTTGTATTCAATTTTCCGAGCAAGATGTTTATTTATTACTTCTCAAAACAAGAGATTTTATCATAAAACCAGGAAAAAATGTCAGTCACTTATTAATGGACATGATATTAGTCTGTAAAAACCATGTCATACCCAGGTCATCTTAGCTAAAGACCGAACGCAGCCATGCTACCCTCTTTAGTTCCACACATAACATAAGACTTTTATTATCCCACTGGGGGAAATTTGCATTGTTACAGCAGAATACACAGCAGATAAAGAGCAGTAAGTAGACAAAGATGTGCATCATACAAAATACAAAATATAAGATATACTATAGAAATAAATAAAAAAACAAGGCGTCTGTTAACAGAAAAATATAAAAAATAAAAATAGAATTAAGAAACTATGCAAATTTACAGTTTACACATGCAGCTGTATGGATATTGCACATTTCTGAGCAGGTAATGACTGGATATCGCACAGAAATTGTAGACATTGCAGAGTAATGATTATTGATATTGCACAGAACTTGCATATGTATTGCACTTGTACCAATCTATCAGCAGCAGATATTGCACATTAATTAGAGATAGGATAATATACAGGTCTATGTGGTGTGTTCGTGATAGAGTGCACTATGATGAGTGACGTGTGAATCCATAAACATCATCCCATTCTGTTATACAACTGACGCATGATAGATAAGATCTCTTTTACACAGAAATGAAAAAAATAATTTATTCAGCTGTAGTTTTGACCATTGAACAACATTCAGGTGCAGAAGCTGAACAGGTCCTTATTTAGCGCCCTAAGAGACGGAGATGAACAGAGGTAGCAGGCTGGGTAATCGGTTTATCTGATTCTAGTTACGAACACCTGTAAATCTATATGAATTCAGTATAAAATGCTGAAATAACTTGCTGAGTTGTCAGTACTTTATGGTCAGGATTTATGTTCGTCTGTCGTTTTACAGTTTGCAGTGAAATTTGAGCATGGCTGACCGGTAAACTAGTTAAACAAAGATTTAGAAAGATGTACTTCTGGACTTATTAGGGTATTATCATTACTATTACAGCACATCTGGCTTTCATCATCTTTATGATGTCTGTCATAAAATGGATGTTTAAATGTGAATTGAAGCTAATTAAAAAAACATCATATTTTGATTAAAAAGCTAAATTTGAAACAAATGAACATACAATTATGGTCAGTTATATTAATAAATGTTTTTTTGGACTCATTCTGTAAATTAACGAAAGTATTTAAAGCCTGTAAAATGCTGTTTGTGTCAGCCATAGAAACATGAGCCTTTAGTTTTGCACTGAAGCTACGAGGCTAATATAGCCAGCAAGTAATGGAAGCCTCTACACAGGCCTGGTTCCAAACAAAATCACTGAATGTGCATCAGGAATAAATAAAGGTACATGCTAGGAAATTGTGTAGTTATTCAAAACAGAAAAAGGGAAATAGCACCAAAAATAAAAAAGCCCATGAACTTTCTGCAATATCTCAGCTTTAATTGCTGATTTGTGGAGATTACCCAAGCAAAAGCACCATAGGTACTACAGCAGAATGCTGTCCATATCCATAAAAGTAAGCCTGCTTTATTAACTTCCCAGACATTATTGAACATCCAGCAACAGCATTAAACAACAGGGGATGCTAACTGCACAGTACAACACTTGCAGCAGTCATATGAGTGTTTTAGGCATATAACCTATAAGTCGTATGTATATTAATTGTAGTCTTTATACCACACTACCAGAGCCGTTCTATGTTCTGTGGTGCTTGTCTTATAAATTAAGCACTGTTTTCCCAAAACTCAAATAATGGAGCAAAATTTCAGACTTAGGCTGCAGTGCCTACCTATAGTCACATCAATTAGCATCATCGTGGCAATTACATGCCTAAATCATCACACATTCACCTCACACAGTGTCAAGGTGTTAATGCCAAATAGACTTACTTATGTAATTTATAATGCTTCATGGCATACTGTTGTCTTTAAAAGAGACAAAAGTATTTGTGAAATTCAGGCTTTGGGATGGTTGTTATTGTTATATTTGATGTTTGTGTGGTTTTATGTAGCAAAAACTGTGGTAATTCAATTTTACATGATCGATTTCCATCCTTTCTTGTCCTTTAGGCTATTTTGTTACTTCTCCTTTAAGACTGATATATGTAAATAATCACTGCTCTGAATGGGTGGTCTGTATTTTGCCTCATTAAAAAAAAACAACAACACCCTTTATGACTTCAGGTTGGATGGATGTGGCTGAAAAGCTGTAAGCTAAATAGTCAGATATGTCAAAATGCACTGGATTTTCATGACATCACAGAAATGCAGCTTAGTGTCCATTTATGGGCTGTATAGATGGTTTATTTTAAGTTAAATATTTAAGTTTACATACTACATCAAACTGTCTTATTTAGAAAAAGTAAAGAAAACTCAGTTTTCCATGACATGGGCCCTTTAAATGAGTTTTTTGGCCAAGCTATCTCTTTAAAAGAAGTGACAGCAGGGTCGTAAAATTAAGAAAGTAACAAAACGTGACTTTCTTAAAAATACTTGTCTCAAGTCATTGAATGATTCATAAGGAATATGAAAAGAAGAGGGCATTCGCATTTCGCTTTAATCCTTTTCATCTTTAAATGTGAATACAGTCATCATGAGCGTTGGGTAAATGCCAGCATGTATTTTAAGAGCGAGGGTTATGTTTTCAGCCTGCCAGTGAGCGTCCCAAGGGTGGCACCATAAAAACCCACAGCACCTTCTCAGCCGTCAGAAGCTAAACCTGCCACTTTGCTCGGTCTAAATCTCCTCTCAGCCATCACTAGTTGACAATCGTCCATATCTGGGAGGGGAGGCTTTAAAACACAGCTAAAGCGCTTAATCAGCTTAGACTGGATCATTATTCTTGTATTTCATTAAGCCATTAGAGGATAATGAAAGATTTCTGCACGGCAGCAGGTCGAATATATATTCCCTCCCAGATAAAAAGCATCCGCGAGCCCGCCTGCCTGTCACCTCGCAAAAGCTTGTTTATGTTTGAATGTCAAGGTTAGATTTGTGCTTGTGGCAGGATGACAGTCAGCCCGGATTAAAATTCAGCCACCAGCCTCGCCCTCTTGTTAACCAAAGTCATCTAGCATTTGAAGGGGACTTTCAAAGGCTCCTTCAATTGCATTTTATAGGCCTCAATCAAAGCCCTGATGATGTATTTGAGGTTGTAGATGCATTTTAAGGAAGAGGCAGGCCTGTCAAATATGTTCTACTCTTATCACCAAAGTGAAGCTTCACACAGACTTTGGAAACTGAAATGTGACATAAGGGCGCGTCACAGAATCAACGCATACGCATCGAAAGGTATGGAAAAAAGTACCAGTCAGTTATGAAAGCTGTCCTACGTCTGACCTAGTTTTCCTGGCCTGTGAGGACACACTGTTATGGCTCTGAGATGAGGAGTCTGGTCCTATTAGAAATGACAGAGGGCTAGTTGGGTTTCATGGGGCGTTGCATATGTCCCGAGCATCTGCTGTCTCACAAGCGTACGACTTAAAGGTCAGACTCTCTGTGCTATTGGCCATACAGTGTCTGTTTGTTTACTTACCTGTTTTGGTATAACATTCCATCACATTTATTATTATTATTTGATTATCAATCTTAAGATTCATTATTTAATAACTGCTGTGAACTTTTTGTTAACTACTGTACAGGTGATATGAAGTGCTGTGCAAAAGTCACAAGAGACCATGTTTCATTCCTTTCATTTCTAGTCAAAACTACACGTTATTGATATTTCAACGTCAGGAAAACCAGAAAACATAAAATGTACAGAATATTACACAGAAGCCTTGACAGCTAAATATACTACCACATTTTTCAGTATTTAGTGTGGTCAGTGTTTGCCTTTATTACAGCTCACTTTCTGTTCAGAAGTCTTGCTTTCCCTTTTTCAAAGAAATGTGCAGGTATGTTTTTCCACAACTCCAAAGTTCAGTCTTAGAAGTTGGTTGCGTATTCTGCTTCTCTCAATCCAAGTAATCCCAGACACATTCAGTGATGTTGAGGTCTGGACTCTGGGGTGGTCAGTCCATTGTTCTGAGAACAATCAGCTTTTTTGCTTTGATTTTTCTTTTTTTTTAATTGCTTATTGGCAGCTACACATTGTCTTCTCACAGTGAAATGATAGACATATAGAAATAGAAAGAGAAACATAGAGTCACAGCTTAAAGTGTTGTTTCTGTGATGGTGACAGTTTTGGTGGTCTACCAGGTCTTGAAGGTTTTTTTTTTAATAAAGGGTTTTTTCTTTTAATACCTTTTGAGCAAGTGAATTACTAACTTCGTCAGGATTGTCTCCTGAGTATCTTAAATTGCTGTTCTGACTAGAAGTGAACTAAATGAAAGGTGGTCTCTTACTTTACTTTGTGCTTTGTGTAGTTTTGAGGCTGAAGAAGAGTTTAAGAGTTAACAGAGGGAACAGGCCTGTGTTTGCATATTTTGCATAATTGCAATATGTGTTTTCTTTTCTCCGCAGCAATCGTTGTTTATCCCTGCTATACTTAAGGATGTTCAAGCTGAAGAAGGATCACGCCATGAAATATTCGCGCTCCTTAATGGAGTACTTCAAGGTAAAGAACCTCCCACCCCCCACCACGTCTGCTACAACAGAGGAGCTGAGCTAGAGTTTCTGAGCTTTGCGAAGCCAATTTTCGCCCGACTAAATTGAATTCGTATTTGTTTGAATAGCGTGTTCTCATTAATTTTGCATGCCGTTATTAAAAGCAGTTCATTTATTCGGTTAGTGTACAAATTAATACCATCAATTATCTGCACACATTGTCAGACTGTAAGCCCATTATGATTAATCGTGTTTGAGCTTTTCCACCACGAGCGCTGCGTTCACCAAATTCGCTCTGGCGGTTAACATAAATAATGTTTGCTTTCTCCTGCTTCTCTGCAGAACTCGGCAAAAAGTTCCCAAGCACCTTCACCATGGGGAGCCAATGGAAAGTAAGTCCTTTCTTTTCTTTAATATCACTCCCTAACCTCCGGAAGAGCTCCTCCTCTTCAGCTTGCAGTAAGCAGTGGGAAAGTGTAGACCTATGGGCGTGCGATGCAAAACCTCGGTCATGGTTACTTTAAGCAAATGAGAGGGGATGAAGAGATGAACTCTGGGAAGGCAGCAGCTCTTCCATTACCAGCACCATGGCAACCTAGCGTCCGCGGGGCGGGCTAGGGCTGGAAGCTCAGTGCGTGTGAGAAAGAGAAAGAGAGAGAGAGCGAGTTGGCCCCTGGCTGGACACTACCCAGGCCTGCTGCTCTGCAGCCAATGCGCCTGTCAAAACCAATTAGCTTAGGCGGCCAGACCCCTCCAGCTTCTCTGCCCTTTGCTAATACATTAGCAGGAAAGAGAGCGTTCTAATCCTCCCCTACCTGCTGCAGCTATGATCAACACCAGCACCCCTACCACCCCAACCCCCCCACTTTCCTCTCTGCACTGTGTTTACCTTCTTCACCATAATGAATCTTTTCTGCTTTCCTGCTGTCTCTGCCGTCTTTCCCTCCTGCCAGTGGTTTGTTTATTCGTGCAAAGCCCGCAAAACTGCCCAAGAACGGGCTTCACTGTTGACAGCGAACATAATTTAGCCTTGCGGGGCCTGAGCGAGGTTCAATTTATCGCTGGATTACAGGCGACGTGGCCTGATTGTTTAGGTTTAAGCACTAAAAAGACTGATGTCTGTGTTCGTTGACTGGCACATGGTTCCAGCTGCGCTTGTGTGAGAGCAAAAACCTCAGCTTGATGCTTATTACGTTCAGGCGAGGAACTGTGCTAAGCTAGTCAGAGCATTGTTTGGTAAGTGGTGTATCACAAGCTCTCTGATTAAACGATAGCTCTTAGAGCTAACAAATCCTGACAAAAATACAGATTCTAAACTTTCAACTGATGCCACATTTTATTATTGTTGTTTGAATTTGATAATGTTGTTTTAGTATTATGGAACAATCCTTTACTTTTTTGCATGTATTTGTCATTTCTTGACATTGAAGTCCGAAGTACAGACTAAAACCTGCCGATGTAAAATCAATGCAAATTTGAAATTTCAGTAGGTAACTGTGTAATCATGTAATTGTCTAATTACACAGTAATTAAGGTAAGACACTACAGGCAGAAATGACCATTTTGATCTCATCAGTTGCTCTTTAGATTTTTGGGTAAATTACATGTCAGAACTCAACATTAATATTGTTATTTCAGCATGTTTAGATAATTAGATTCCACTCTTACTGTATTTTCCTAAAGCTAACAAATTTTTAAGCTCCACCCACACTTGGTACAGCTATATATATATATATATATATATATATATATATATATATATATATATATATATATATATATTAGTACAAAAGACTGGAGAAGATTAATTGTGATATCTTTTGTTACAAAAAGGACACTTCTGTGACCTAAGAATAGCTCAGCCAGGGCATAGGGGTTAATGTGATTGTGGCCTTTACACAAATCTCATAATAGCAGTTGTGACTCGTCTAGTAACACCTGCCATTTTATGAATATAAGGGTGTGTTTTTGGTTTCTGACCTGCTCATTATATAAAATAGGCACTACTGCTTCTTGGAGAGCAGTACCATGCAAAATTGCAGTTCTGCAATAATTAGAGTCGATGCTGTTATTCAAAAATAATTGAGGTCTATTAAATTGCAGACAAGAGGTTGCAGAGTTTTGTACATCAAACTGTTCGTGATCATATTTTCTATTATTTTATGAGCTAATGTGAATGTCCCCTATCGCTTTACCCATACAGAAGTACCGGCACACCCTCTCCCATGTCCCTGAGTCCCTCTCCCATCAGCTCTGTCAGCAGTAGCACCGGAGCCATGGGCTCTTCCTCCTCCTCTTCATCCTCGTCAGGCAGTGTGGCCATCCCCCAGCGCATCCACCACATGGCCGCCAGCCACGTCAACATCACCAACAACATCCTGCGCAGCTACGAGCACTGGGACACAGCCGAGAAGCTGGCCCATGAAAGCCAAGGTAGGCCTTGGAAACCAGAGCTGTGTTTGGCAGCATTCAGCAGCGTAATAAACTACACTTGTTAGAGGAGTTAAGTACATATTTCCCTCTGATGGATAGAGTCAACTTAATTAAATTAATATTTAATAACCATTAAGGAGTAAAACTCCTCAATTCACAACTCAACTTCCAAGCTTGTAGAGAAGCAATACACTGGCTAAGCTTTTTAAGATTTTTTTATTCTGCTGGCTAAACATATAAATCAGACAGCTTTTTATAAAGCCTAAAAATGCAGCTTATAGATTCTGTTGTGCCTGTTATCTGACTAATTTAGTGAGCTTCAGCTAATATTCAAGGTGAATTAATGAGGAGCTGAAAATCTTGAGCATCCATTTTCTTTCTGTAAACTGAATATTAACTTAACCTCTTTCTGTAAGCCCTTTATTGGCAGAATGGAAAACTACCTGGGTATTTATAATTAATACAATCACAAATACATTATTTCTCCCCTAACTCTGTTAAACAGGACATTGTTGGTTCTCTCTTTGATGAGCTGCTAGTGAGCAATGGGGGTGAAAGTGGTGGGGTGAGAATTCCATGCTATGAAAGCGATTCACACCTGTCTACAATGATGACCATGCAGAGATAAAACAGCACATCTGCAGCTTTCTTCATATAAAAAATGTACAAATGCAACAATTAAAAATAGCGTTTAAACTCAATAAAAACACTTTTGTTGACTTGCTTGCTCACCTATAATGACGTAAATCCAATTTGCATCCAGATTTCCACATTTCCACATTTTGAATATATTCTGTCAATTAAAATGAATAAAAAATAACATTGAACAGAATCTGAAAGTCCTCTAAAACAGGCAGAAATCACATTTTGTGAGTGCTGTGAAAAGAGATTTAATGGTCAGTTTCCTGGATATGGAATATGTCTACTCTTAGATGAAGTTGCTGTGCCATTGGTGAATCACCATAGGGAATTGTTTATAGTCTAGGCTTAGGCTTAATCTGGGTCTGGAAAACTTCCCTAAAGTGACTCAGAGTAATTAGTAGATTTTTTTTCTAATAAACAGTGTATTTTCTACTGTATAAGTCATTTTCTTTATTTATACTTTTATTTATATTCAAGTAAATTACCACTACCATAGATATATAATACTATCGTTTTCAGACAGACCTCATTAACCTATGAATGTATGGCATGTGCCATAAAGAACCTGTACTTGAATGGCTGACAAAGTCATAATTGCAAGTGGTAAAAAGTTACCCAAGTTTACAAATTTACCAACCAGAGCACTGTGTGATACCAGAGATTGTTGTCCAAGTTAGCATTGGTCCATACATCTGTATATACAGTCATATACAAAGTTTATGCAAACATATCCTTAGTTTATAGAAGTGTGTAGTAATAATCTGGACCAACCTGTGGCTCGTGGCAATTTAAGGGGTTCAGTTATTTTCACTTAGAAAATCAAACCATGTAATTTGACCAAAGGTGTTAAAACCTTTGCATACATCTATACAAATTGATCATATGATACATTTATCAGTCGCTGATAAACCAACACAAAAGGCTGGCGGTTACAGTGTGATTTGGCAGTGTGACAATTTTTCCACCTTATAAGTTGACAAGGATCATACAAACACACTAAAAGCCTGAACTCAGCCTGTCTGCAGAGGAATTTAGGACATATTTTGTCTCATACTGGGCGTAGTCCAAGACTCTGTTTGATTTTCAATGGACTATAAGCATGAATAATAAAGTTTAGTATTTATGTCTGGAAAATCAGCCCATTAAGTTTAATAGTCACGCTCTGATTTCTTGCAATATGGTAACATATTTAATAATTTATTTACATGAAAACTCCAGAATCAACCAAATCGTTGAGCCATCTGAGTTTGAAAATAGCAGTGAGTGAATGGAATTCCACTCACAGCATTACAGCATGTCCATTTCCCTCTGGTTTTTAGTGCACTGGAAAATATTCATTCTGAATGAGCAGCAAAGCCACTTGCTCATGAACCTGATTGGTCTTATTTTACATGTTATCTACATCTGTCAGAGGTTGAAAGGAGGTTGAAAGACAGAGCTGGCCCCTTTCACACATTATCCTTATCAGTGACTGAACATTTGTATGGACCACTGGAGACGGAGTGGCTTCGTAGTGCTGGAGGTTTGATGTGGCTTCCTCTGTCATTTCCTCTCACGCTCGTTCCTCTAGAGAAGGCTAATTAAAAAGTGCCGAGGCACTGTATGTGTCGTGTGCGGTTTCTCTGCTTCGGAAGTTATCCATAAGAAGCCAGTGTGACCCTCTCTCCCTCTCCCCTTCTCCCTGTCTCTTTTCATAATGAACTCAATTAGGGCCTGTTGGGTTCAGCCTTTGGTCAGAACGATGTTGAAACTGGCCAATTACAGCACAGTGAGCTTAGATGTAGGGCTGTTAGGTACACCCAAGCAGCTATAGTCATACGGAGAGGTTATGAGCACACTGGCCTTTAGTTAATTGCGACGTGTCATTAGCTGGTGAAAAGAGACCATCAAGTATTTTCCATCACTGTTCTGTTGAAACAAAGATCTTTTGCAGTCCATCACACCTAATTTTTCATCTTAACCTACTCAGGTTCAAGAGTTTTAATCCCAGCATTTTCTTTTAAGTTATTTATTCATTTTACTGTCACACTTGTCAGGTAGCAGTTACAATCACATATTTCAGGTGTAGTTATATTTAAATGTACTGTATGTATTCAGAAAGAAAAAAGACACCAATAATTATGTCACAGCAGTGACCTATAAACAAAAATAAACACATTTAGAATAGGTACTTAATAACCTGGATTTACTGGATAGATACAACAGTGTAGAAAAAATTGTTGAATAAGACAAATTAAGATAAGATTAAAAAAATACTTTTTTGGATTTTTGTCAATGTTGTTTTTGAAAAAAGATCTGTTTGATTTGTTTTACAGTGAAGCTAAAAGACTTTTCTCATGTGCTCATCTCTGCCAAAACAGAGTTTTAGTCCATAAGTAGAGCCTTATTTTAGCCACACCCTAACCCTGTATTTTAGGGCACGAAGTGAGACTGCATTCTTGTCCTTCATGGCCACATGGTGAGCAGTTAGTTTGCTTTGAAGTAAATGTGTCCCAAAGTCTCAAACTGTCACTGTCACTACCGAAACACATATTTTCTGCAATTCCGTATATAATATTTTTTGTGTTTTAACCAAAATATTTTATGTGTGTACAGCTGTTTGCTCATCATGTATAGCATTTTTGAGTTGTGCTCAAAATGAGCTGAAATTGTCTTTCCCAAAATAGTCATTACTGACACATTTGGTCCAGTAGGTTATTGTTTTAGTAGTGACAGAATGGAATGTTCCATCATTTATTTTAATAGAATTGACCTAATTAAGGTGCAGAGCCTGTAGAAAAGTCCAAATGTGTTTTCAGCTCTGACCAATTCAGGAGAATCATTATGTATTCATATAATGTAACATTACGCATTAGTGCAGAGCAATAGCTTGCTAATGGGAGATGGCTAGCTGCTGCTTACATGCAAAGATTTTTTGCCAATCCGACGGAACACGTTCTGATTACAGATTAAGACTGAGGTGTTTATTCTCACTCTACTCTACAATCTGTTTACATGCTCACTGCAAGTATTCAGAGCCAAAGTGATGCACATGCGTAAAGAGCCGCTCAGTGTAAGTGTAAGTCCAGTCAGAGCGAGACGAGCAGCACAAGCTGGACGCCTGTCCCACCACCACCTTTTAAAGATCGAAGCATAACCTTTGTCTTCTCTGCAGACCAGTTTCTGCTCTGTCATGTTAAACGTTAAAAAATTTTGTTATTATACAACGCAGAACGTACTTACACTTTCTGATTGGGAGAGTAATCAGATACAGGTGTTTACATGGTTATTTACAGGATTGCCCAGCTATGGACATTTTTGTCGCTTTGTTTTTTTTCAGTTTTTGGCTGTGAAATTCCAAAAAAATAAAATTCTGCATCCACATATATTAGCATTGCATTTGGAATGTAATGGTCTTTCAATTAAGTGCTTTAATTAAAAGTAGCTCATTTTTAAAGAAATATCAAATCAGTATTGGTATTAAATAGTACAGTTTCCATATGAGTTTTTTTATGTAGTAAGAAGTGCAAGAAGTTTGAATTACTAATACCTGCTCATGATTTGTCTTCACACTGTGCCTTTTTGTGTTCTTTGCCTGACAGAGTTCTTTCAGGAGCTGGACTCAGTGATGGAACCACTGACACAACACAGCAGCATGACGGAACTGGTGCGCTACATCCGCCAAGGACTGCACTGGCTCCGGATCGAGGCCCATTTGTTATAGTGTTGGCGCTTTCACTGTGCTCTCTCACTTTCTCTCTCTCGCTCTCTCACTCTCTCTCTCTCTCTCTCTCTCTAGCTCACTTTCTCACTCTCTTCCTCTCCATCTTGTCTTTCCTTCCATCACTCACTCCTTCCACCGGTATTGCCACCAGCACTGCCATCTCCGAGCCACCGGGACCCTGACAGAGGTTCAGACATTCGTCCTGCAAAACTGTGGTTGTCCCAGCGGCCCATGATCATCAGCTTTTACAGAATAGGGAATGGTAGCACATGTGGAACGTAAGGTGCTGTCGTTTTGGGGAATACTAGAGTAGGCACTATAAGAGCAGACTTGGGCATATGCACTCTTAAAAATGAAGGTGCCAGAAACCTTTTTGGATGAATAGTTCTTTAACCGACAGTACCGACAGTACATGACTGAGGTATCCTTGAGCAAGGCACCTAACCCCCAACCGCTCCCCGGATGCTGCGGATAGGGCTGCCCACCGCTCCGGGCAAGTGTGCTCACTGCCCCCTAGTGTTTGTGTGTGCTGCTCACTAGTGTGTATGTGGCATCTCACTTCACAGATGGGTTAAAAGCGGAAGTGAAATTTCCCCGTTGTGGGACTAATGAGGGTCTCTTAATCTAAATCTTAAAATTTAGTTTAATCTGCTCTTGTCCAGGATTTTTCCGTTCTGCTTTTGCATTTATTTCCATTTTTGAAGAGCATAATCTAACAAAAGAAATTTCAGAAAATTCAGAAATTTTGTGTCACAAGCCACTTTTTGAATAGCATGACACCTAGTGTTGCTCTGATTAGCAACTCACAAGTGAGTGTGTTTACATGCACTCGATAATCCACTAATTCAGATTTCTGCAGTTATCCAATTATTCAAATGATCATGTAAACACCATACTCCAATTTAGAAACCTGATCTAGAAATCCAGTCAAGAAATCCGATAAAGAGAGCTGCATTTTAGCTCAGTAATCAGATTTTTCAGTGCTTGTGAACTCTGATTTCTCTCAGATTTCTCAGTCTGAAACAGATGGCAGTGCCAGAAGCAGCATTGCCATATTGATGTAATGAGGGATTTAATTATTCTATGTTTTCTAGATGATGTTTGTTCATATTTCTAGGTAAAATGGCGTGATGTTTTTAAAAAGCTGCAGCATTAAGTTCGAGTTTTACATTTACATCACGTCTTCTGTCGGTTTATTGCCTGGGTTGCAGTCTGATTATTGCCATCATCTGATTACTCAAGTGCATGTAAACGCATTGATCAGATTACTGTCAAAATGTAATTTTCAGCAGTTATTGGATTATTAAGTGTATGTAAACGCATTCAATAATAAGTGCTTACCAATCTGAATTTGACTCAACATCCAACAGTACAAGACGCTTCATGGGTCTCTGGTTGTACACACTGAACTTTATTGAGTGATGCTGTTTTACATATATATGTATATGTATATGTAAAACTTAAAGTTATTCTTTATTAAATGATGCTATGTTTCCCAACAGGGACATGTGACACAACTCTTCTGGCAGCAGAATGAAAACAGCAACTTTTTTGTAAAATCAGGTTCATGGGGTCAAAAAATACAATTGAGCCCATTGAGTTGAAAGGTTCTTTAGGGAAATCTATGGAATTGCTCTAAAGAACCCCTTTTTGGCACCTTTGTTTTTATGAGTATATTGAGATGAGGTGTTAAAGCAGCATTAGTGGAATCCTGGCTGTGGATAACAAAAATCAGCAATGTTAAAATAGATCATGCATCTTCCCACAGCCATTACAGCAACATGGGTTTTGCTGCAGTACTACAATAGGTTAGATGATTAGTTTGGGTTGAGATGGGTCAAGAGAAGCTCTTTTTAAAAACCAGACAAAGTCTGATTTCTTCTTTTTTTATGTACAGTGCAGATTGTTTGCTATAAGCAACAACCATCTCATTCTGGAGAAGGTTTACACAGGTGCCCAGCATGTAATCCTTCTCCATGTCAGTATTGTTTCTTTGTATTGCATCTCTTGATGGCTTCATAATATCTGTCTTGAGGGATTGGTGGTCAAAGGCGTAGCAAAAAAACACCAGTCAGATGAGATCCATCCCTCAAATAGCCCTGCTCCTGCACTCTACAGTGCCATAATAACTATCGATATGTAACACTCACGTTGGCTTTCTTCCAAAGCTGAATTCCTTATGGGGACCACATGTCTTAAATTTGCCACAAACTGTTTTGACGGAAGACTCCCTGTGCAATTGACCGATTACATATGCACATTTGACAGAGCATTGTCTCCGTGGCTCGATGGCTCTTTTGATCTTTCCAATATGTACCATACTGACTGTGTTCTATATGGCAACTCTTTTACTATTTGATGTTTGTTCAACTCTTGCATGTTCACGGAGAGTGTTCTAGATAGTTTCCGAGGAAGTCCGTCATCAGTCATGATTATCCAAGTTTTATGAAGTGTTCTGTGCTGTGTTTTTCTCTTTTGTTTTGCTTTATCTGGGAAAAGAGGGGGTGGGGGATTTCAGCATCTTTGTTGGTGCGCAAACACACAACATTAAGTTGTTATCTATAAAGAGTTTAGCACCAGCTGTATGTCAGTTACTCCCACAAGCGCTCCTGAACAAACTGATTCGACCTGTAGAGGATATCATGTAGCCTGATGACATTCTGAATGAACATCTTTCAGTCATTTAGCAGTTTGTGAACTCTTTATCGATGGTACCTTAATGTTGGTTATCAATAGTACACTGTTATGTCCACTGTCAGTGAGATTCGCGCCACTTCTCCATTGCTGTTCTGTTTCGTTCCGTCAGCGTAGGTGCATGAGAACGTCTCGGTGGAGGATTGCGTGGCAGATTCTCAGTGGCGAGTGTCGTTTCCATTGATTACACCGCACAGCTCGTAGGTTTCAGTTCTGTACCATCTTCGAGAGCCTGAATGTGAGTGAGAGAGAGAGTATATGTGTGTGAAATGTGAATTTCACCAAGATTATACAAAAGTGCCTGCGTATGCAATGAGAATTTATTAGAGTCTATATTTAAGAACAAGAATGAATCTAAGTGATTTTTCCATACCATATTGGTATATTCGATTTTTTTTTGTTCTTTTCGTACAACCACGATTATTTATTTGTGTACTTTATACTGGCAACAGTGATACCTGTTTTGGCTTTAACGTTTCAGATGTATAATAAGGACATTTCGAATTCCTTTTCTGCTCTGATGACGATAGAAAATGACTCGTACGTAACTAAATTAGAGGCAGTCGAGTCTGCCAGTTTCTGAATGGAAATGTACTCAGATGTGGTGGATAGTCGCCTAACCAGAAGATAAAGCTGCATCAGGAAATAATAGTTGAATCGCAAGACAGCCATAAATTCTGAATATGTAGTTCAATATTTCTTAAACAAGCTTCTCTAGAATCTCTAGAATCTACACAGGAAGATTACTAGTGTTCAGTCAGCACCTATGTACATTTAAGGTGAGTGTAAATAGACGTTGTACAGTCGAGAGCCGTTTAACGGTGAAGGTGTTCATTTAACCCGGTGAATTTACTGTGTATCTTTATGCAGTGCTCTACGTCGCTGACATTCAAACAGTACGCTGATCGATCAATACATTCTTATCATAGTGCAATAGCTGTTGGACACAGTAATCCGCAAAGTGCGAATAGCAATATGGATATAGTTGATTAGTCATTCTTGTAATCTCAGATAGTCAATAAAGCTACTTTTGCAGGTATATTTATCAATATTTTTTTCTCGTCAACAGAAGCACTCAAACACTCCCATATTTCCCGGTCGTCAAGGCGAGCCTTGCACGTTTTCCATATGCAAATAATCAAATTCCCTTCTTCAGTCCAAAGTTACCAACTGTCGCCTCGTTTGTTGGGTGGTGGGTTTGTAAAAATGTAAGTGGCTCGTGCCGCAGCTGTTTCTGCACTTGTTTGTGTCATGCCAGTCTGTCAAAGAAATCTGGGCCCCTCTGGCAGCTAATCAACAACAAGCAGCGCTGGCTTCTTCCAGCAGTGGCATCATCAGCCTGCTGCGCACAGACCTGCTCCAGCTTTACCACACACTTCTGACGTCCCCACACTGTCCCAAGAACAAATACTGCATTTCAGATCAACATGAACATGGTTTAGTCGTAATCTCTCCTCACTATGACTTATTAATAGTAGGAATTATTTTTAAAAAGCATTTGTAAAAAGCCAATAGATTTTAAAACGTACTGTTGCAGACGGGTTATTACAATGTAATATCATGGTACAATTTTACAACATATCGTCACTGTCATAACCAAACCAACTCTGACTTTTCACAAAAAAGAAAAAGTGCGAGTAAAATGATGCAAAGTAAAATAAATTTTGGCCATTTCTGTTGGTCCATTCATCATGAAATATTCAGACAATACTACATAAAGGGGCAGCAGATATTGTCAAATGGTGTAAAAATATTTTAGAGGGTTTTGATATGCAAAATGCGACAGCGACATGTTTATCAAAGTTACATAGTTTGCATAGATGACATTTTTAAAATTGATATATATTTAATTTAGGAATACATAATATTAAGTGATCATATAACCAATAGTTTTCAACTCTGAATGCAGTAAAAAACTGATATTATGTACATTCGGATGATAATAACATACCGTGCTGTGCAAAAGTCATCCATTTGTTTACCTTCCTGTTAAAACAGCCGTTGAGTTGTTCGTTTTTCACTGTGAGGAAAGAAAGGAAACATTTACAGGAAATTACATAAAAGCCTCAACAGCTACATGTAATTTGAGTTTTTTCGGTATTTACTTTGTCCAATCTTTGCTTGGATAACTTTTTTGGGAGGTGCAGCCGTAACTGGATGGTTTTAAGATTGGAAGGATGGAAGAGATAAAATGGCATTAGGTGCAGAAAAGTAAAGAGTGGACAAATCAGTGCTGAGAGATTTGATATTAATCTTAACATTGAAGGTTTTTCTTTAATGGCTGGAATTTGTATAAACGGAAGGCTGGTCTATGACTTTTGCACAGTACTGTACATTTTCCTGAATTTGAATATTTATCTTCGCTAATGTGCTTATTAAATTGCCACTCTAATTTTAATATTAGAGAGAAGACCTACAAGGTCTATAGGAAAATGACATGCAGTCCTGTATGATATGAAATGATTGGTTCCAAAGCACGTTATAGACCACTTTAATAAATTTTATCTTTTTCATGACATACAATGTTGGCAGTTGGCTTTACAAGAAACATCAGTACTATATTATGATTAGTGCCACTTTTATTAGAGAAATAAATATGTTTTACATTATACGGCAGCTTTTCCAATACTCATCATATGGATGTACAGCATTTAAGAACGAAACTCCTCATATGCTGACCAAATAAGAGGGAAAAAAATCATATATTCATATCAAAGATATGTTTCGTAGCATATTTCTGGATCAGTGTGACTATGTATGCCACAGCTTTGTTAATATTCTGTAGATACAGTGTGATCGTTCATGAGAGAATTCAATTAAAATTTGTGATTTGTGTACAAATCGTAACCTTTCTCAAGCGACTTTATATTCCATAATACCATACAGACACCCAGAAGGCTAAGCTGTCTAGTTCATAATGTCCATGGCATAAAAACTATATCTTTTAGACTCAAACATGATGCTTTACAGAACAAACATTTATGGCACTTGAGTTATCATTTAGCTGTTGGTGTTATTTATTTGACATTTTAAATCAAGACTTTGCATCTGCATTTGCACCTAAGCAACATTTCAGAAATGTTTTGCGTATGTCGTATGTTTAGGATGGCCTTGACTTCACTTTAGACTCTCTTCCAGTCTGTTCCGTTGCTAATTCTCACTAAGAGCAGCTCTTTAGTCAGCAGTTGAATGACATTTACCTTCGGAAACACCACCGTCACCTGTGTAGCAGGTTGTTTGTTGTTCTTTTCCTGTTCCACTTTAATAAGTGAGGCGGAGGCGCGAAAAAAGGGTTTCCATTTAAAGTGGCCTCAGCTGGAGACGTTCTGTTTGCTCTGCAAATCAAACATGTAAATAGCTCATCAACACGAAATCTCCACATCGCGTCAGTCAATTAAAGATCTTCCAGAACCCGCGCTGATGAAGAGACAGCATGCACTGTGATATTCACATGACTGGCATGGATTGTCCTTAATTCCGTCTTTTTCATGGCACAGGACGTAAAACACTCGCCGGATGTGAAATAATTCAAAACCAAACATGAAACGTAGCTTTGCCTGCAGCTTTTACTCCATTCGTATCTACGTTATTTAAGGCTGTTACCTTAGCAGGTAAATTAGGGTGGTTTGGAGGGCAGTTTCTAACATCATCAGAGGCATTTTTTTCTACTTCCTTTTGATATGCATATTTCTTTCATTGTTCCATTCGATCGAAATGCCTTGTAACTAAAGAAAACACGTACGTAAAGCAAGGAGCAATGATCCGCAGTCTTGTTCAGTCTAGTTTCGTCTTCTTATGTACAGTACAGAGTGGTGCTCCATCATTTGTGTCTTTTCGATGTTGAGGATTGTATCGGCTCAAGGTGTTGCGTTTGACCTTGCTCGACCTATTGCCTTGAAGCATCGCGGATTAACGTAATCTCTTATCCCCCCCGGCGTTTTATTATTCAGAATCCATTCTGCTGCTTCATCACATTTCACTTTGAGTCATTCCATCATCATTTGGAGTGTCGAGTGTTTTCATTTCTTTTGATTTCTGTAAAGCCGAGTGTACAGCTTATTGACGCGAAAGGGGGTTTTGTAAAAGAAAGGCATTTACTTTACTTACATCCTACTTAAAGGGACTGTTTGACATTTCTCTCCTCAGTTAAACTCATGTTCACTGGATTCCTCTCTCTGAGTGCAGCTGTCAAAGCCTCTGAGCTTACAGGAGGACTAGAGGAGCAGGCAGTGGTGCTTAATTGAGATATTACCTTACTGACACTCATAAATCAGAGGATCTACAGTATGCACAGTACTGTTCCGTGGTTCGAGAATCACTTGCCATGCAACATTATATACATTCAAAATTCACAAAAGGGTATTTTTTAGATATTTTATTCAATATTTCAAGAATTATTTGAACAGGTAGTTACTGATTGACATGTAATATACCATAATTGTCTATTTACCTCTGCCTTTTTTCTTGAGGTCTGTTTCTAACATTTGTGTGGTTTTATGTACCAAAAACAGTGGTTTTATGTCCTAAATCCCAAATTTTCTTTCTTTCTTTCTTTCTTTCTTTCTTTCTTTACCTTTTAGAATGAAACATGCTAATTTTGTGACTGAGCCTCATTCAAAAAGCAGTTCAGGCTGCAACACTCCTTATAACTTAAGCTATAATGGGCGGGGCTAAACTGCTATAGACTGAATTGGCAGGTACATGTAAATGTGTGAGATTTCATGAAAATCACAAAAATCAAATTCAAAATGGGCTGTTTTTGCAGCTTGCAGCAGCTTGCTGCTGGTGTTGTAGCAAAAATTTGGGCACTCCTGGCTCAAATTATATACATTTTGTTCATTTTAAAAACTTTTTTAAAACTATGTTAATTTGTTAAATTAACACATTTTAAAAATAAACAGAAATTGTGCAGTAAATTTACAGAAAAATGCAATTTTGTAGTGTTCTCTGTAAAGGATGATGTAACTTATTTCCACTTAGAAAATCAACAGAACATAATATGACCAGGGTGTTCAAGCTTCTGCACAAACCTGTGTACATGGACTGTAAGGTCTGGGTAGTGATTGGCACTTTTTAAAAACTTTTAATACTGTTTGTTTACTTCATAAAACTCTTTCATTTAATACGCTGGTTTTCCATAAAATGGGCCCTTAATCATTTTATTAGAACATTTTTCTAGAGTTTTCTCTTTCGTTTTAGAACCATCTACAGCTCTGTTCATCATGGTTATGTTTATATAAAACCAGATTGGTTTTGTATTGCTGAAAAGAGTGATTCCAAACTTCTGAACAGTACCGTATTCACTGTCAGCAGAACACAAATGTTTCTAAATATTTCGTAACTGCTGTAGAAAAAAAACATCATTGTTTAATTTCATTTCTCTAACCACATATAAACGGAGCTCCCCCACTTCTTTTCAGAGGGCCTGTTTCTGCACATTTTCATTATGCTAAGTGCTGTTGACACTGCGCTGAGAAGGAGACGTTACTACTTACGAATATGTGTTAAACTGAAATGGGTGAAAAAAATGTTGAACTGTTCCTTTAACGTGGATCATTAAAGGCCATGAAACAAACCAAAAGGCAAAAATCTCAAAGTACGATAGATGTGTTATGTAAAAGAACGTGAATATAATAATTCCAGCTGTGGAGAATATCTCGAATCAAAACTGGAGCGATTTTCCAAAGAGTTAGCCTTATAGGAAATGAGATCAATGTGGATGTTTATCAGCTTGGTTTTAGAAACGGGACCACCGTAATCTCTGTACATCTGTAATCTCTAGACAGATGTTAGTTCTATTTCAAGTGAGGCGTATTTTAGTTGAGGTTTTATAATGAAGGTGAAATGTCTGACCACTTGTCAACACTTTTAAACTCACCGGACATTTCAAGCAGGTCAGCTCTTAATCCGAAAGCTACAAAAATCGGGTCCATGAAGCTCGAGAAGTGCTTCAGTGCTACCTATTGCCTAAAGGACATTAATTGAAGGTGAAGAAAGCGAAGGGTTTCTACTCCAAGTAAATCGCCTTTATCTCATTGGGGTATAGACCATTTCAAATGGACATTTGTTGTACTCAGTAACTGCAATGACAGAAGATTTCAGTGTTCTGGCATGCTGTAGACTTTAGTTTGTTTGTTTTTTTTTTTTCTTTGTACAGAGCAGGACGCCTGCAGTGCTATGAATTTATACATGTATAGTTGTAAGAATTCATTTTAAAATGCGTTATGTATCAAAGAATCTTCCTGCCTGGTTAGCTTTGTATTTCAAATGTGTTGCACAAGTTCAGCGATTTTTTTATCATTCTTTTTTGCCTATTGTATGTTTATTTTATAATAAAACTGTCAAATGTAATGAACAAAAAACTGAGATGTAGTTATGCTGTTTTTAAATGTTTAATGTCTGTATAAAAATGCTGAATAAAACTGGTATGAGCCAAACGGACCAGCTTGAAGGAGTTTTTCAGTTCACAGGTCAAAACCTATCTGCCGTAAATGCAGGAAGAAGTCGTTTGTATTCGATTGACAGCCTCAGTTAAAGGTTTTATTGTCACGCCAGTCATCTATCATGTCTTTCCCTAAGCTTTTTTAAATGGGAATTCCACCATTTGTTTTTCACATTTCTGAAGAAATCAGTTATTGAGATGTAAACAAAGTGATTCAAAGGTCTGATGTGAAGCAGTGCTCTGTAGAGAAGCTTTACTCTTTACTCTGTTTGTGAGAGGAGGCCGTGATCAGAATAGGCGGCAGTAATTAAAAAATTAGCAGTAATTTACATTTACGTTTACAGTATTTAGCAGATGCTCTTATCCAGAGCAACTTACAAAGAGTGCTTTGTCTGTCTAGAGGACGTATCTTTGCTAGTTACCAGTAGGTTAGAGAGAAAGACAGTCCTGAGCTCAGATACTAATAGAAACACATTCTTTTTGATACCCAGAGAAAAAGGAACAGACCCGTGCAATAAAATACATTACAATACACTACAATCAATACTTAATTCAGTGCTCATTTAAGTGCTGTGTAAAGAGACGGTCTTCAGTCTGCGTTTGAAGACAGCAAGAGACTCTGCTGTTCGGACAGCCAGTGGGAGTTTGTTCCACCACCTGGGTGCCAGAACAGAGAAAAGTCTTGATGTTTGTCTTCCACACGCCTTGAAGGATGGCCGGTCAAGCTGAGCTGTACTCGAAGCTGGAAGGGCTCTTGGTACAGTTCGAGTTTTGACCATTGCCATCAAGCAGGTAGCGGCTGATCCATTTTTGGCTTTGTAGGCATCAGGGTTTTAAATCTGATGCATGCAGCTACAAGAAGCCAGTGAAGGGAGCGCAGCAGTGGGGTGATGTGGCTGAACTTGGGTAGATTGAAGACGAGCCGTGCTGCTAGATTCTGGATGAGTTGCAGAGGCTTGATGACCTGCATGGGAAGAGTTGCAGTAGTCAAGCCTTGAGATGACAAGAGACTGCACTAGCACCTGGGCGGCCTTTCGGGTGAGGAAGGGTCAGATCCTACGGATGTTGTACAGGAGATATCTGCATGACAGAGTCAGGTTCGCGATGTGACTCGAGAACGATAACTGACCATCCAGAATCACACCAAGACTTCTTGCCTCTACAGATGGAACAATCAGAGATTTCTCGAATGAGGTGGCAAGATCATGATGAGGACCTGTGGTTGCAGGGATGAATATCAGCTCAGTCTTGCTAGGATTGAGCTTCACATGCTGAGATGCAACTGGAAACCTGTGCGTCAGAGGGAGAGAAACAAAGCATTAGTTGAGTGTCATCAGCATAGCAGTGATGAGAGAAGCCATGAGAGGATATTACATCACCAAGAGAGCTAGTGTAAAGAGAAAAGAGAAGAGGACTCAGCACCGAGCCTTGTGGGACACCCGTGTGAACCCTCTCCATGTTACCTGATAAGAGCGACCCTCCAGGTAGGACTTGAACCACTTCCACACAGAGCCAGTGATTCCATGGTTGGTGAGGGCATTCAGGAGGATTGTGTGGTTGACCGCGTCAAAAGCTGCTATACAATGACTATTCCAGATGCATAAACACATTCCAGCCATTTA